>NW_019524239.1:351448-386448 GCF_002814215.2 Seriola lalandi dorsalis
CCCACCCCCACCCCCTTAGCCTCCCAGCACCCCTCCCTCGGGTTGCTGCTTAGAAAAACTCATCCTTGGCCGTGAGCTGCAGGCCACACAGGAAGTTGCATTGCTGCACTAATCAGGGGCACCCTGGGATACTGACACTGTAACCAGAGTCCATGTATGTAGGGAACTTTGTGGGTGAGATGTGTGCACGAGTGCATGTGCACGTATACCTTTTCATGTATGTGTGTGTGTGTGTGTGTGTCTTCATTGTAATAATAATTATTCATCAACCTACCTCAGGTTAGCTGATTAGGTCTCCATAGCAACAAGATGAGTAACCTGTAACAGAGAGAGAGAGTATGTTTTTATTAGGAAATGAATCAGCTACAATTACAATAACACATCTGTCACACAATGTTACACATTAAATAAAGAGCTCAAAGCATTTCAATAGATTATTTGTTTTTAAACCAGAATGGATTTCAAAAAGAAAATTGCCTTTATTCACAGTTACTGCAGTGCATTTTTACCAGCTCAAAGAACAGTGAATAGAAATGTCAAGGTTTCTTTTAGTCAGGGTTAATATTTTAAAGCCTGATAATAAGTTAAATCTGTTAAAAGAAGTTGTCTGTAAAGTATTTAGATCACTTTCCCGTCTTAGATATCCATACTACAGGCCTAACATGAACCTCGTGCCTTTAAACCGCACAGTCGAGCAAGAACTCTCTCAGGACAAATCTAATAGAGATTAGTGTATTCTCACAGCACATCAGGAATAATCCAAAAAACGTGTACCTCCTCAAGCCCCTCTCTCAGCAGCAGGTGAATTACTGTACAAAAAAAGAGTAAAGATTAGAGGAAAGATGGGGAGTAAATAGGAGAGGTCTGGGGCAAAAGGGAGTTTTGCGGTGTAGGATTTTCCCTCTTGTGAGTGATATGGGGGCTGTTAGGATTGACCTTGCTACAAAATAAACACCAGGTTTTTGGTACAAAGACAAAATGAGATTTTAAAAAAAGACATAGTAGGAGGAGGGAGGGGCCTGAGGAGAGGAAGATGGAGGTGGAGGGGGTTAAAACAAGAGATGATTTGCAGCTTTTCTGGGTTCTGTCTCGGAGCATGAAACTGACAAGCTGTCATGCTAGATTAGCCGCAATGTTCCACAATATTTTCCTCTTTACTGTAGAACCAGGCTGGAATTCTCCATAACAATCTGAAATGATACGTACATAATGTACAGGAAGCCATGGAGTCGATTTGTCTCCGGAGTGGCTTTATCGGGTTATAGGAGCTTTTTTTTGGTTAAGTTGCACATATCTGTGACAACTTAAGCCCTCTGTAAGTGTAATGCTGGCCAATTTCATTTCAAGGTCACCACGAAGACTTTTTGTCTCTCTGCTTTAATGTTGAAGTGAAGTTGATGACCTGTTTTAATGGACATTGTCTCGCTCATTCAATATAGTTTATTGAACCCTGTAAGACAGACAGATGCAGAGTCAGACAGATATGGGGCAGATCCTCAAACAGTAGGCATTTAATAATGACCAAAATATATTCCCTACCATACTACAAGCATGAAAATGAAACCTCTGGCCAACAAGCTCACAAACATAAGGAGGGCCATGAGCTTGTGAGATGTCAGGGCTATAGTATGCTTTCATTCCAGATAGAGTGGATTTGAGTGCACTGATGCGCTGCCAAACCCACTCACTTGGCAACCCTTGTGCTCTCCTGTACCCCCGTCATCCTGCTCCTTCCCTGCCATCGACGCTCTTTACTTTGCTATATCCCTCAGCACTACAACTCTCTGCCTCAGCCACTTACCACCTCTCTCCTCATCTACTCTTCTCATCCTGATCTGTGCCCTCACCAGTTCTTGCCTCCTCCATAGCGTTAAACTACTGGCTGCTCGTCTGAATTATGCTGATGTTCGGGATAGTGTGTTTTTGTGTTTTTCTCTTTATCGCTCTGTTGCTTTAAGGCGGCATAAAGAAGCAATTGCAACATATATTAGTATAATTATCAGAAAAAAATTGAGTCAGCCATTAGTTTTTGATTTCTGGGTCATTGCCTGTTCATGAAAATGCTTTCAATTTGAGCTGAAACCAGATGTAAATATATATAATGCTGGCTGTACAATTTGTGCCTGTTTATGCTTCTTGCCCCCAGTTTTACCCCTGAGGCAGCACTTTCTCAGACTGCTTACAAATCCTGCCTCTTTCACCAGAACTGGCAGCTGCTGACCCCAACAATGGCTCTTAGCCTAACCATAACCACGTCAAAACCAAAACGTTTTACACTCATTAAAGCCATAATGTGCTCTTTGAATGACAGGTTTGATGACTTTTGATTTTTGTATAAAACAGGAAATTGGTATGATGTTTCAGTTGCATGAAGGTAGAGGTTTTTCAGATAGTTCACAGTGCCAGCAGCTGCTCAGTGAACCCTGTCTCAATAAATAGATAGTTTTGGTGATCAACAACTTAAATAAAAAGACCAAACCTAACAGAGTATAGTCTGTGTAGCCAGAGCTTTATATAGCTTATTCCTCTGTGCTATAGAGCTCCACTGTTGTCCAGAAACGATTAAAAAGACATTAGTGAGTCACACTGTTGCACGTGTTGTTTCATTACAATGAACATGGGCACTGTAGTTTATTTGGAGTCAATTCTACGTAGACTGTCCTGCTAATGTAAATACTTCTTAGAGCACCAAATGTGTATTAATCCACAGCTGTAAATAGTCCGTGACAAATGCACTATTTTTTCATGTTAGAGTAACGTTTGTCTACAAAACCTCCAAGAACTACAAGGCCCTGCTGTTTCAGGAAATTATTCATCTTTTTTTTTTAAGAAAAATGAAACTATTTATGACCCATTTTTAAAGATTTTGGCTGTGTGCCACAGGCAGGGAGGGAAGTCAAAAAATATAGGGGGAGGTACGCATTAGTGGGTTTGTTCTTTTCATAGGATTGGTGGACAGTAAGAAAAATGACAGAACATGAATGTTAGTGTAATTAAATCCATGGCAGCCTTCAGTTCCACTCTGCCCTTATGCTCTTTCACCCTTGTATTTGTCTCATTCTGTCCACAGTCACATTTACCGCAATTTAAATATTTCCAATGAGCGGAGCATGTTTATTTCAGACATTAATATCTTGTTTCGAGCTGACCCAACAACTTGATATCCTAGCCGTTCCCTGCCTAACCTCTCTCTCTAACTTTCTGTTCATTTATCTCTCATCTTCTCCCTCTCTGTGCCCCTCAACCTCCCACCCACCCCCACCCACCCAGAACAGTAGGTCAGGTGGTTTTAGTTTATATGCCGCCTGATCTCACTGTTGCTATCAGTTACAGCGGGGCGATCGAGAGTGATGTCATCCAAGTCTTTCTTCATCTTCCACTGTGTGTAAAACCACCCTGGCTTACGTGTGTGTTGGTTTGTTCCCTGGTGTGTGTGTGTGTGTGTGTGTGTGTGTGTGTGTGTGTTTGTGTGGGAGCATGTGTACATGTCAGGGTCTTCATGCATCAGCCAGGAAATTGCAGGTGTTGGTTTGTTTGCATTCAAGGCTCAGCTTGCAGCCGCAGTCAGGAGTCTTTTCTGAAGGCCACATCCTCCTCCAAGGTTTCTTCCTTAAACCCTTTGAGTTCTGCCAAAACGTCAAGTTTAAAAACTCTCATTTACAACTCCAGCTTTCTTGTCAAAGAAAAGAATGTCTGTACATGTTTAATTCTGTGTGTGTACTATCTGGAAATGACCCTGAGATAAGATTTATATGATCATCCACTGCTGCAATTTTCTCTCCCGAGATGTTGCTTTTACCCTATCGACAAACCAATAATTCCTCATTCTGTTTCTCTCTGCTGCTTCTCTTGTGTCTCTTTTTCTCTCCCTCACAGTAGGTTTGGTACTAAGTGTGCCCGCTGTGGGCGGCAGATATACGCCAGCGACTGGGTGCGGCGCGCAAGGGGAAACGCATACCACTTGGCATGTTTTGCGTGCTACTCATGTAAGAGGCAGCTGTCCACGGGAGAGGAGTTTGGTTTGGTGGAGGAGAAGGTCCTGTGTAGGATTCACTACGACACCATGGTGGAGAACCTCAAACGAGCGGCTGAGAGTGGTGAGTAGTGGTTGTGGCAAAATTTACTGCAATTCTTCTCAGTGGTTGTCCAGAAGGTTGCTCAAAAATCTCCTCCTGGAGCAGGATTTATCCAGATTTGTGCATTTTAATATATTTCACATTATTTTCTCAGTACATCCATTAAATATTAAATTCTATAATGTCTTATTTCTTGTATTAACTTAAATTAATATTTATATTATTGGTTTATATTATAGCTGGTCTGTTTATTCCTGATTTCTCAGTGGTTCTGATGGATACCCACAGGATTAGCAGGTCATGTTACAAGAACTCAGGACTAGACTGTTTCTCAAAAGTGGATCCCAAATTAGACAAAAAAATACTGAGGTCGCTTTATGATACAGTGTCTCAGTCCTATGTTTTAAATATGTTTCATGGGACATCTCTGGCTGCTTTAAATGGAAATACAACTAATCTGACTTGCATATCACATTACTGTCTTGTGTTTTTCAGGCAATGGTATCACGTTAGAAGGAGCAGTTCCAACAGAACAAGACAGTCAACCCAAACCGGCTAAAAGAGCACGGACATCCTTCACTGCAGAACAGCTACAGGTCAGACACACAAGAAGTGTTTCTGATACAATTAGCAGCTTATTTTGCAAATTTGAATTACACTGTTTTATTACATTAACCCTAAATACAGTATTTCATGCTGTCTTTCAAACACGGATTTCAGCAGAATTTTGATTTGATGCTAATGTTTTGTCTCAATGTGCAGATCATGCAGGCTCAGTTTGCCCAGGACAATAACCCAGATGCCCAGACACTACAGAAACTAGCCGACATGACGGGCCTCAGCAGGAGAGTTATACAGGTCAGTTCGAAGACATCCACACATATGTTATAGTTTGGTTGTAGCTAAATGTATTGAAATAGAATATGAAAAGACTTACATTCTTGATCCAGCCATGAGAAAAGATCAGGTTATGTTAGCTGTCAATATGTTACAGTAATATGTTCATGTATGTACATTCATATTAATATATTTACATGTGCAGAGTTTTGCATTTGCATTTTGTCATTTATGATTTTTAAAAACACAAAATAACTCAAGATATTCTATTAAAGAATATAGCTACATGATGTCTGGTTACATTGCGTCTTCATAGGTGTGGTTTCAAAACTGCAGAGCAAGACACAAAAAGCACACGCCCCAGCACAGTGGGGCTCCGCAAGGTCATCCCCAGTCCAGGATACCCTCGTCCCTGCCCGATGAGCTGCATTACTCCCCCTTCGGCAGTCCTGAGCGTGCGCGCATGGTGGCCCTTCACGGGTACATTGACAGTGAGTTGTACTTTTTTACAGTTTGGTGAATAAGCACATAAAGATTTCAGCTTCATATTTAATGACTATTGGCTGCTTTTTTATAGCAGAGTCTTCTTTATTTAGCTGTTTTTAACTCTTTTTTATGTGTTTCCTGTATGTTCTCCAGGTCATCCCTTCTCTGTGCTGACTTCTCAGAGTCTCCCTCACCAGGCCATGTCGCTGCCCCAGCTCCCCCTCAGCCGCTAGCACTCCACTATGAACCTTATGACCCCTAACCTCCGGACCCTAACCCTTGATCTCCCATCAGTGACGTCTACCGACCTGACCCGGAGGTCAAGCAGGAGTCAGCCTGGAGAAAAGACAAATCTTACAGGAGCTCTGCCCACTTGGAAACAGAAAAAGAAATGTTTTTTTTTTTTTTTTGGTTGTTTTTTTTTTCTCTCCGAGGACATGAATATCCCACCTGCATCCAGTCTGACAAAATGATCATGAAGCAGTTATCATTAGCAGGAACTCACAGACTATATTTTACACCGCCAAAAGGACCCATTTTGCTTCAAGTGTACAGCATCCTCCACTTTACTCATCCACCCTCTGACTTAAAGGTGGAGGGAGTTGTAAAGGGATGAGACTGATCAGGGAAGCAGGACTGAAGCCTCTCGAGTGCTGTCAGAAAACTGAAGATAAACAAAAAGGGGAAAATTTAAGGGGGGACTGTCGTTGTGGCCCAAGGGCCAGACACACACAGTACACCACATTAGAGGTAAGACTCCTCCCTCTTTTCTCTCTAAGCAACCATGAAGGAAAGCTAAACGTAAACAAAATATGTTGAAATATGTCCTTTAGGAATGACATAGTGACTTTATGACATCTCAAAAAACAGAAACTTCCCAGCTACATTTTTGGTAAATTTTCCACTGAAATGACGTGTAGAATTAGATTTTTTGTTAAAAGAATAAAACATTGTGTGCCTTATCTTTTCCATTATTAAAAGAAACAGTAGTTGTTTACAGCAGTTAAATTCTAGCCTGTAATTCATCACTAAAAAGAGATTTGGACTTTTTTTTTTATTTGCATGTGTAGGAGAAATTATAAGAATTTCCATTGGAATCTTCCATTTGTAGAAAATCACAAATGTATTGTAGCATGTTCACTGCTTATCATGAAGGAAAACCACAAAGCACAATGTCTGGGGTTGCGTATTGGTAAATCATGGCTGTAAGATTAGAGGCAGGAGCTAACAGATTTCAAGATCCACAATCCTGTTACATTTCTTCAAACTGACATAGAAACAGAGGGAAGTCTGAGATGAGAATACTTGTCAAACTACACATTCCTACAAAACGTGTTACATATTTTCAGATTTCCAAACAGGTGCATTGTCACTAATTTATGATTTTTAAGTTGTTCGTTCAGCCTCTGTGTGCATGTGTCTTTCGTACAAGGAGGGAAATGGAGTATTGGTACAAAATGGACAATATAAAACAGACTGGGTTGTACATAGTAAGATGTGTGTGTGTGTGTGTGTGTGTGTGTGTGTGTGTGTGTGTGTGTGTGTGTGTGTGTGTGTGTGTGGGTGTATGTGTGTGGGTGTGTGTGTGTGTATTGGCAGTTGTAGAGAGTGTGCATCTGTATTTTAGTGCCATGGCCAATGTGTGAAGAACAGGATCCAACAAGACCTCAATGTCCTTGTATTTATTGAGATGGTAAATCCCTGTAAAGCACTTTTCCCCCCTCTGAAAATGTTTTGTTTTGTTAAAAAAACATGAAATGAAACAAAAAGTTTATTTGATAGACTGTGCATCATAAATGTTTTGTGTACTAAACTGCAATAAAATAGAATGTGATATTTTTGTGGTTTTTGGATCATTTCTGAGGATGAATTAGTAAAAGCAATATTTCCCTTTTATTTTCCCAAATATATGGCACAAATCAAAGAAAGTTGGGTACAATAATTAAAAGGATTTTTAAATGGCAAAAAATACAAATAAAATCAATACGTATAAAGTAACTGTATCTTCAATGTGTTTTTTTTAATTAAGCATGATGTTCTACTGTGATTGTGATTGTGGCTGGGGTGCATGTTTAGTTCTTTGGTTGCGGGCACATGCATGTATTTTCCCTTTATTTTGTGGATAATTGTGTGCATCGTGGTGTGTGTGTGTGTGTGTGTGTGTGTGTGGATGCGTGCATTTTTTGTGTATGTAGTGTGTATTTGTCATTAAGCTGGAAGGGTGCATAATGGGAAAGATTCTCTTTGTACAAAAGACTGCTGCCTTTAAAAGACTCAATGTGTTATTAATTTCATTTATTGATGTTATTTTTAATTTTTAACAAAAGCTAAAGTTGTTTAGGATGAGGCGCATTCGTAATACAACAGATTATCTACTAAAAACAGTTCATGGTGCTAATATTTTAAAGAGTTTGGTTTTTAATGAATGCATGATCCTCACTCTGCAGACCTGTGCACTTTTATCAATCCCTGCACATTAGCATTAGACATTATTTGGAATATTTAATTTCAGACAACATGCACGCATCTTCGTGCATATATGAAAACTCTGACAATTTTATACTTTTAGTATTAAAATATTCATTTGATAACTGAACTGAAGCTGTTTATTTATGCATAGAATGGGAATGTCAAGTTTCCATGATTGTTTTTTTTACTTTAAATATTATCTAGGCTATATCTTTGTATGAAGGAACATTTCAATATGCATGTAACTGATATCAAGGATAAAAACTGCATCAAAAATCAAAACAGTGTGTTTATGTTGAACAATCACATCAGTGTCAATTCAGGTTTAGAAATTTGATTTGATCAGGTTAAAACATAATTTTTTTTGGATGGGTTCAAATAAATGAACCTCTCTCTCTCTCACTCTCTCTCTCTCTCTCACACACACACACACACACACACACACGCACACACACCCACACACACACACACACATATAATGTTATGGAAATGAAGATGAATGCACTGAGAGCAACTCCTACAAGGTTATAAAAAAAATAACAAACAGTACACATGAACCTATTGCCTATTTTCGCCCATTATACACAATCAAAGACAAGACCATGACAAGACATTTCCTATAGATTTAATATCAATAAAAAGAAAATGTTAAGTGCAGTTCTAAAATAAAAAGCAGGTCTATCACTTAATATTGCTGGTCTCTTCAGGTCTGATTGAAGGAGATTTTTCAGGATCAATGCCAACAACCTCATCCCACGCTTTCCGACAAGTGCACACAATCCACTCATGTTCCGAGTCATCTGTTGGAAAGATATAATTTGAAATTATTGAGAACTTGTGTTAGTATGGTACTAGAAACAAAGTTTGGATGAAAACTAATTTTGTTTTTCTAAATGTCTGACCTGTGTTCAAAGAAGGAAAAGAAATAATCTACAAACCGCAGGTTGAAGTGTAAAGGGAGTACAGAAAGGAACTGCATTCAGTTTGCTGAACTCACATAAAACGTTTAAGTCAGATCTGTAATAACAAGGAGCCTGCATAATTAAACCGCGGGTCATTTTGTGTGGTGGGCTGCAACAGTGAAGTGCCATTCAAGTCTCGGGTAAATCTGTCAAATCAAGATAACCCTGACAATTAGGAGAAAATAACTTCTCAGAGCCACTTCAGACACCAATAAATAATAACCCCAAAAATGGACGCCAATTTTTTTAAACCGAAACGACTACCAGAGGAGCTGATAATAAACCAGTTTTTCATTGTTAAAACTGAAATGAGTAGCTAATTGCAGGGGAAGTGAGCTTTCTCTGGAGCGCGTGCAGCTGCACGCACTTGAGCGGCTCGCGGGCCTCACCCCCAGGTTCTACTGCGCGCGGGGTTCCATTGTACAGAGGAGCAGGTCTGCAGCTCTCGGATTGATTGTGTGTAATTGCCAGCAATGGGCGTTGACACTAACAGCCACTTCAACTACAAACCACCCTCTTCTCTTTCTCTGTGTGTCTGCCTCTCTTTCTACCTGCTCTGATCGGGAGGTCAATTGAACATATCGGACATGTGGACAGCTGCCACGCAAACATTTCCACCAGTCTTTGTGACACACGTGTCGGTGGAAGAGGTCATTATTGAAGCCTATGTGTCGCCGTGTTGCCATGAGACTGACCTCATTTAGCCACGAACCACAACCTGCCTTAATGATAATTAGATTGGGACATTTTCATATTTGCTGTAATTCTGCCCTCTTGAGATTGTATAGCAGCGTTTATCTCAGGATTTAAGTCATGTGTAATTGGTACCTTGAGTTATTTGAGGGCACAGGTGGCTGGTATATTTAGGTAATTTCCTGCAATCTGAGGACAGCAGGACATTTTTATGATTTGGATTTACCAATTTTTGTAAGTCAGTGTATAGACTGCTAAATACAGAAATAAATAAATAAAATCACATCACGTCTGTGGTTCTCTCAGTGAAGTAATGATGTAGGAACATTTTTAGGGACAATTTCAGGAAAAGATTTTGTCTGTATATCATCACTTTAAAATTCAATTAAGTACAGCATAAACACACACAGTTTATTAAACAGTTCTCTGACTGATATCCATCTCGACTGTAACAACCTGCACGGACTGTTCAATGTACATGGGAGAGAGTGTGGGGAAGCGATAATGGCACCTTGTTAAAGTCTCTTTATCTTAATCCTTAAAATACACTCTAAGGGAAAAGTGTTTCCTTCCAGCCTAATGGCAGTGAATTAACACACACACAGACACACATACGCACTAAGACAGACACGCATGGCTTAATTAGCAATAGAAAAAATCTGCTATATGAGATTACTGCAATCCTCTGATGTGATGGTGAAGTAGAAAAACAGTGTAATATTCATGTAGATAGTAGAGGTAGGACTCTGTGATGTCATCAAGAGACAAACTGGACCTGATCCACTGACAGTGACGAGGCGCTCAACTTAAAGAACTTCCTCTATTTGCAATATACATGGTCATTATATGCTAATATAAATGCATTGTGTGGTTTCCAACTGGAGGCAGTACAGTGAATCAAACTTACCTAAATGTGAAAGTCAAACAAACATTCAGACGTACATGTACAAGTCATCTGTCTCCAATTCACTGCAAACAGAACAGCCCTTGGTTTTGTGTCTTGATCACATCACTGAAAACAGCGCAGGTTTTTGGGGTTTCTTGCTTTGAAGGCCAGATACTGATCTTTAAAATTATTAATCCATCTGTCACAGCTCACAGGATTAACTTGTGAATCCTGTTATATGGTGAATTTTTGTCTCAAATGTATGAAAAAAGAGAGTTTCAGGAAAGGCAGCGTGAGGATTTGTTCCACTCCCCAGGGCTCCGACTGATTTTATCTGTCTGTGAAACACCTCGGCTGGATGAGGACAAAGGGAGGGGCTGTGGTTTGGTCACCAGAGGTGTTTTCCTTGGCAGTGGAATGTTTTCAATGTGGAACTCTTTCTGCGCAGAATTTCAAAGGGAAGCGGTTATTCCAGAAACAGGAAAGTCCTACAAACAATATAGCAACACATGGCCCCTGCTGGAGCTGCTGCCGTCTCTTGCACCGCTGTGAGTGTTGCCAAAAGAGACTATACATAACTGACCGTGTGTGTGTGTGTTTGTTTGTAATAACAGAGCACGCTCAATCAGTCAGTGGTGGAGATTATATTGTGCAGATGTGGCCTATGCATCTTTTTCCTTCATTGTTCTTTAATTACAGTTTTACAGAGTAATGCAGATGTTTTATATTACACCTCAAAACCTAAGTAACAATCTTCATCAGCAATGACAAATTAAAGTAAAATGATGTGCCTTTTTATGTGTGTTGGAAAGCCCTTTTGAGTTGTGTATCTAAAATATTTAGTTATTTGACTGTGATTTGTGTTTCAGATTTAACATTTGTGTTTCAGATTTAACGTTTAATCATATCAACGTGTTGTAGTCTGTTGGCTTTATTTAAGATGGATTATGACAGAGTGAGGTGGCAGTAAGTGGAAACATATGTTTGCTGTAATGCTTTCAAATCACAAAAAAATGTAAATAAAAAACAAAAAATCAGAAAAATAAAATTAAATCATGATTCAAATCTCAATTTCTGAATTCCATTAACTGCAAGCAGCATTTTAAAATGCATGGAAGCGAGATGGAGCGTTAATTATTTGTGTTTATATCATGCGTGATCCTTATGATTTTAATTGTCTTAATTTAACAAGCTTTCCCTCCACTATTAGCAAAACAAACAAACAATTAAATCAAACTTCTCACCCTGTAAGCATCCTTATTTTTAATCTTAATTCATTTTAATTCAGAGGTGAAAACACCTGCTGCCTGCCACCAATGAGAATTCATAATGACAAATGAGTTTTTGTTTTTCCTATAAAATACCTGTTCACACAATGCAAAAGTATTTAGTGAGCCACATGACAAATAAACATTCAAATAACAATCAGCTGAACACCTCATATTAAAATGAGAAGACAAAGATGGATTAGTATACCAGCTCATCTGTAATGCAATATGTGAGAGATAAGTTGAAGAGAAGAGAAACTGCTGATTTCATCCTAATGACACACACACACACACACACACACACACACACACACACACACACACACACACACACACACACACTAATGTCCCATCTGACTCCTACTGATCTTGCTTGAACCACTCTTCCAAAGTTGCTCCTTTTTTTAAGTTTGTCTTATCCCAGTGTTTCTACACAAAAATGCTTCAAATAGACTGTTCATAAAATGCACTGACAACTGCTAAACTCCCTTATCCAAACCAGAACCTGAAATTTTGGTAAATAATGATGATGTGGCTCCCTGCATCTCAAGGGTTGTAAAACCTATTGACATTGTAGCATAATTCTCTAAGTGAATGACATTCCTTTTCTCAAATTGAATCAGAAAACCAATTTTATAGGCAATTTAGTAGAAAGGTGCTTTTCAAGACAAATTCGGTTTAAACAAGAGGACAGGAAACAATGATCAATGTCAGCTCAGTGGGTAAGGAGGGCATTTGCCATCATCCATTGGTTACACAGACTGCTCCTTTTGCTTGCAGAGTCATTTTGGTCAATGCCCTTTAACACCTCCTCTAAACCATGTAAATGCTTACTGGTCCTTTCCCTAAACCAACAAGTGAGGTGAAATTTGTGATGTTTTTGTGGAATCAGTTGAGTGGACCACTTACAATCAGAATCAGTGTAAGCCTGTTATTGTAAATTGGTCAGGTATCACATTATTATTGTTTATACAAGGTGACTTGTACTTGAGCAGTTTGTGGTTCAGTGTCTTGCTCAAGGATACCACGGCATGTGGAACAAACTAAGCTTAGAGTTAATGCCCAACCTGCTCTACCACCTGAGCTACTACCGCTCCTAGTTACATGATAAATTATTAGCCTAAACCTTTCAAGGAAATGTACGAGGAATCAGGGATCAGGAACGCTATAGTATGGCTTACTGTTGAGAGTTAGTGTTCCATTAGTGTCACAGCTTACTTTTGAACTCTTTGGACACTGGAAGTTCCCACTTAATAATTCCAACTGACACTGTCCCCTCTCTCCATCTCTCCATCCTCTATCCTTCTATTTTCTACATGGTGTATCAGTACTCTTGACGAATCCCTTCATACATGCAGGCGTATTAGCAGCTTCTTGATGACAAGAAATCGGTTCAATTCCAAAAATACTCTAAACCTCTTGGGGAATATTAGCAACAGATCCTATTGTTTCGCTGCTTGGCACTATGCCAAAAAGAGCTGTTTGTCCAAGTTAGCAACGGTAACTAAGGAGGGCAGGACTTTGCTTTGGTCAGCTTTGGCCAGTGAGTCAAGTTTAGCCTGTTATTTCCAAGCAACAATATTTAGTTCCACAGGGTGAAACTTGAATCAGCTGTGTTTTAAAACAGTTCCATATGCATCACTTTTGTAACTTTCCTAGATATGAAGCTTTGTCTCCACTGTCTTCACTGCCTTACTTCTCCCTTGCCCTGCATCCACCAGTTGTAACCATTACATCTGGAGCTCCTTCCTCTTTCCTTGCTGCAGTAAACGTCCCCACTGGGAGGGTGGGTCTTCCCTGTGTCCCATCATACTCACAGTCCTCATCCTGGGCGGAAGCCATGAGGCAATAAATTCTGTCTTCACACCCACTCTGACAAATGTGCCTTCACCTCCCAGGGTTGAAAAATAAATCCATACAGGATACAGGGGCATTCTTCTCAAGAATTGTATACCAAGACAAGAAGGAGAGCACAAATAGCGTATGTGATATATACAACCACACATACACAGACATCTCTCCACACACATGCACGTAAACGCTGCGAAAAAAAACAAAGCACACATCAATTAAATAGTTCCTGTTTGACTCCATATTTATCTAAATCAAAACAGAGTCAGAGCATTGTTGGGAAGTGCTCAGTTCCTCTTCTTTTTCATCTTAACATCCAAAAAAAATCTTTCCCTCTCCTCCTCCTCTTTTGTTCTCTTCCTCCCTATCTCTCTCTCTCCATCATTCCACTGATCAATACCAGAACTATAATGATGATGAACAACCAGCATCAAGTAAAAAAATCGCAAAACATATTTTTGTCTTCGTTCACATGCTGAGGACATCTGTTGAGGATGTGGACCCTCTCCTCTGTTTCCTTCTGTCTCTACACATATGTAAATGAGATTTGTCTGCTGGTGGAACTAATCTGTATTATGTTGCAAGTAGCTCATCTGAATACAAATATTCTGCCCAAAATTGCATTTCCACCTTAGGGAGCTTATGAGTCATACCTCAACTTCTGCCAGGGCTCATGTCTTGACACATGTCTGCATTTGTAAGGTAAGAAACGATCATATCCATTCACATACAAAATAAAACAGATTCAGGAATCATCATATGAAAATCCAGATATTGAAGCTGGACTTTGTCTTATTTCTTAAATGACTGAGGAATACCAGAAATGCTTCTCACATTTCTGCAACTAAAAGCATGAGTCCTGTACAATTTTGTAAACCCTCCATGCATGCAGTTTGTTAAAATACTGCACAGCACATGTCAACAAGACTATGAGACTACAGCACTGCTAGCAGCTCTGAAAAAGTCAGGGGTTCCCCAAAATCAGCAGGGTTCATCCTCTGGGGACCATGAAATGCCTGTTCAAACTTTCATGGCAATCCATTCATTAGCTGTTAAGATTGTTCAGTCTGGACTTAAGTAGTGGACAGACCTACAGACCAACCGACTGACAACCTGATACTGTCCCGAGATCCCGAGAGCCATGCTGCTAGCATTGGTGAAAATGGTCATGTCAAACTGCTGAGTTTAAAGGCTGTTGCCATGTAGATCTGCATTATACTCCTTCCCAGGTTCACAAAAAAAATCTGATTCAAATCCCAATGCATAATTCACAACATTATGTACAAGCATGGCAGGGGAGACATGACGAGCAGAGGATATCAGAAATTGGGAATTCCTTGGACACCTGACAAACTGCGTTCACTTCAAATCAGGATTTCCAAAACAGGGCACTCGTTCAGTGGAAAAATGTGTCTCGAATTTTCCACTTTTGACAAAAAACAAAAACCTTTGAAATGACTGAAATAGCCTATAGAAGCATGCTTATCAGATTGTTTGTAACAGTAATCTTCCATCAGAAAATCCAGGGATAATCTATTTAAAAATCACTCCATAGGTTCATTGTTATCAAATCCTTCCCATATGGCCACACTATATGCTTTCAGACTTGCAGTTATTAAAACATGGGCAAAGAAAGAGGATCTTGCCTGAAACAAATTAAATTCAAGAGCTTCACCATGTTTGAAAGTAGCCTCAGTAAAGCTTTTTATATGTCACCTGTTCTCTAAAAAGTTGAGCTGTTGAAAAGTAGATCATTTTACACAGAGCTACTATCTTGTATGACAAGGCAGCAGCAATGACTCTCAGTAATAATTTAGCTGATTGCATGGCTTTTAACTCCATGGATCTTCCTGAGGTATAGGCCTGAGTGGACATTTCCTTCCTTGAATAATAAAAAATGATAGACCAACAAGTAAAACAATTACATGAGGACTCTACACTAAGGAACTACAAGAGCATCTATGGCAAAGCACTCAGACAATCCATTAGCTCAACCATGTAGGTGCAATTTCATGTCCTTTGTGAACACCCTAACGAATGTGTGTGCTGCACACTGCAAATTGGAAATGTAGGTTAAATCAACAGCAACATGATTACTGGAATTAATGTTTTTCCTAGTTATGATCAGTTATAGAAACAAGTGGAGCTGCTTTATTGCGTTTCACCATAAATATATTAAAATACTGCAATCTATCATGGATAAGATGTTTTATTGGATATAAAACTGTGCTTAATTTGAAAAGTAATTTTGTCTTTGCTCTTGACTTTAATCTTTCCTATTTACCTTGGCATCACAGGCAAATATGTCTGGATATTACTCCACGCACAGATACAGCCAATTTGGCATCAGGTTAGTGAAAAAAATGTGCATGAAGTGAAGAAATGTAAGCAGTGAGAAAAGGAGGTAAGTTTTTAATTATGATTGAGATGTTGTGAAAATGTCAGTTATCCCTGCTTCATATGTCAATTGTGGAAGGCAGCAGGTAATGCCTACTTTCTTTTTCATGTCAAAATAATAGCTGCTAAGCTTGCTTATAATAATAGTTCACACTATGTTTAGGTTGGAAGGATTATTATTATGAATCAAAGTAAGGGGTTACATGTGCACTGTATCTCCTATGCACCAGTCATCTTTGGTGTCACAAGGCTACAACAGTGATAATAACAGGATATTTTCTGCCTCACCTGCATTCCTGAGGAATCTTCCCATGTAAGAGGTGACAACTTTCGTGGTGGGGTCATAGAAACCATCTCCGCAATCGTAACACCACTCAGGAATAACACGTGGAGGATGCAGATCAGTTAGCTGAGATTCTCCTGAATGGACAGGGTAGATATTTTATGTTGAACTATTTTCTTATGATGGTTTACTATTATCAGCTGGAGGAATGGCTCAGTGGTTAATGCTGTTGCACACCGAGAAGTTTCTGTGTTCATATCTTAGTTTTCTCAAATGGCTTTGGCTGTTACTTCTCTTACTCTAACAGTGTTTTAATTCTTGACAATCATTGATGTGAGTGTGTTTCTGTGGGAGTGGGATAAAGAAGAAACCACAGTCATTTCACTGAATGAGTGAATATGTGAGCAAATAATTGGATTCCAACCTGCAGGTCTGAGGCCATTGCATCTCTCACTGTAGAAGCGTCTGTCATAACCATCGCAGTAGTCCCAGTCCTTTTCCTGGCACCGCAGACCATCAGCAAAGGTAAAAGACCCCTTGTGAGGAAGCACAATGAAAAATAGAGAAAATCATCTTCATTCCTCGGTCATAAACTTTTAAAGGTCCTAAATGGAAAATAAAACTCTTCCACTTACATCTAGTGGTGTCTGGCCATGAATAGTTTCAGTGTTATTTGCCAAAGTTTTGCAACATCCACATCTTGAAACCACCCCAGTACAACAATGTCCCTGTTACTCAAGATAATCCACAGACCTCACTGTTGACAGTTTTTGTTGGGACCGTTTCTTTGGCAGAATGTACTTCCAGTGAAAACTGTTGAAAGTGAGGTCTGGAGGTTATCCTGTGTACCCAAGACATGGTTTCTGGATAGATAAGTTGCTGGTGAGGTTTTCAAATGTCACTTTTCAGTACTTTAAGCACCACAAAAGAGTCTAAATTTCCCTCCATTGTCTTTGGGTTTAGGCTGAAATCTTAGAGATGGATATCTCAAAACCTCAGCAGAAGAAACCAAAACTGTCTGCACTGATATGTACCAGTAGTGGAAAGTGGAAAAATATGTGTTTGGGTGTGTGTGTGTGTGTGTGTGTGTGTGTGTATGTGTGTGTGTTTCTGTGGGATGATGCATTATTGACAATGAAAACTGACTTTTTAAATAAACATACACTGTTCAGTAATTTTGTGTATTGGAAATGTAACAATAACATTTTCACTTCAGTTTCAACAATGTACTTTGCAGTCACCAAAAAGGCCCATTAAATGGATTTTTAAGAGGGCATATTTGGTAAGAGACCAAATACAAATTTGAAGAGAAGAGGTGAATTTGTCATTTTTACTGATAATATGTTACAGCTAGTGTGATAGATTAGTTTAGTCTTATCTATTGACACTTTTCTGTGTAGATATTCAGACCTGTCATGGCAGGACAAGTACAGGTGTAACTAATGACAACAACGATGGCTCAGCTCCACTGAAGCCATGTCAGTGAACCAGCATGCACAGCAGCTGGATCCTGGAAGCACCTACAAGGAAATGCAGCCTTGATTAGGGTAATAAATTACACCTGTGCTTTTCCTGCTATGACATTTTAAAATGTCTGCAGTAGAAAAGGTCTCTTAACACGCACTAGACATGACAGGCTACTGTTGGTTTGTTGTTGGTGTCCGTTTTATCTCCCAGTACTTTTTGTTAAAGTTTAAATACAGCACTTGCAGTGCATTTTAAAATGCACAATGAATCTCAGACTTTTAGACTCACAACCCTTTAAAATTCTTGCTAATTAACATAGAAGGCGAGGATGCTAAAAATCTATTCAGTGTGTCAAAAGGATAAGGCAACATTTGCAAATTTTCATGGCAAAAATATGTTTTTCTTATCCTAAATGCCTGGGCTCCTCAAACCCCAGGCTGAGAAGCATTGTTTGAAAGAAGGGGTGCAAGTTGCAGAATGAGGTTTGAGCTACCAGATATAATTTGCCAGAGTTTAAATTTCTGAGTTTATTGAATGGTTTAGGTATATTTTGAATGGAAGCAGGTTTTTTTGGGCTGGCATGAACGCAGGTGCAGGGTAGTCTGGGCCAAGGTTAGTCATGGTTCAGAGCTGCTATCATTTCACATGAACCGCAACTGCATTGATGATAATAATTGGAGTGATCGCTGTTGTGGCAAAAGCCCATGGAAGATTGCATCAGAGCAGGAGAGACTATAGCTTCATGCAGGAAAAGGGGAGAGAAACCTAATAACTACGACAGTAATGGTGAGTGATTGCTAAAAGGGACCAGATGTGATATCAACTATAACCAATGTGAAACACACAATCATGCAAGTGGATACATATATTGTGACATACATGCAGGGACACACACACACACACACACACACACACACACACACACACACACACACACACACACACTCCTCAAACTCCTCACCTGTTTTGCTATGCCGTTTTCCCAAGTGGCCTCATATTTACTTCCATTTGGAAAATGTAGCACTCCTTTGCCATGGAACATCCCATCTTTCATCTCTCCCTCATACTTGGTCTCTGTTGGAAAGGTATATTCTCCTTTTCCCTCCATCCTGAGGGAGAGTAGAGGTAGTCAACTTTTAGCTAACTATGAACCACTTGTGTGAGTTATTTGGCTGTGAACCCTGCTGTTTTTAAGAGTTATGAAACATTAATATCAATTTTACCTGCCATTTTTTGTTTCCCCTTTGTAACGGCTCCCAGTGACCTCCATTTAATATACTGTCGTCTTCACAAAATAAAATAAGATACGCCGTTGCCATGGCAACACTGCAACAGGCAGCAACAAACAGAGTGGAAGGCTCCTCATGAAAACGCTTAGGATAGAGGGCAGTGGACTGCTGTCACTGTCTTTTAGAAAAAAAATCGAGATAAAACTTGACAGAACAAAATAGCAAATTTAAAAAATCTTCTTTACAGCCTTTTCACTTCTTTCTTTCACTTATTGTTTTTTTCACTACGCATGCGGGCGCCTTTTGACGCGCTCTCTGTACGTCATCAGAGCGCGCCTCCCGGCTAGCAGCAGCAGAGCAAACCAGACTGACCTTCTCCCCGGCCTCGTCGCTCGTCCTGGAGACTGACGAGGACCTTGAATGTTTTTCAGTAGCGGTGTTTGATATTTTGTGATATTGATTTGTTTGATATTGTACAGCCATGCCCACAACGGTGGAAGTCCCCACACTGCAGGAGCTGAATGTGGACGAGGTGAGCAGCGGTTATTGTTTAGCTTGAATGAAAATCATTGTAATATAGAAGATGCTAGCTAACTAGCTGCTAACGCTAGCTGCCATAGGCTTCAGGATTTGCTCAGTAACTAATATTTTTTGCCGCTGGCGTTTCCAGCCCTCACAATGGTAAAAGTTAGTTAGATAATGTAAATTTATAATAGATGAGCTGGTGAATATTTCGGAATACATTTGGAGCTAGTGAATATTCTGCCATCGTTGTGATAGGCACCATGACAATATTAAGTAGCGTTAGAGGAATCGAAATATGTCTCAGAGGCGATGCAGAGATATGACTGGCTGTTAACCATTGTTAACTTTGTCTTCACAGGGTCTCTATTGCTCTTTTGATAGTCCGCATTACGTCTTCATTTTGCCCCTGTGGCCACAGTAACTTTACAGTGGTTGACCCAAAACAAACCATTGACTGGTTCATGTCAGCCGCAGTGTTATTTGGCACATTGAACTTGTCCTTGGAAGTCAGGTGGAAGCTGGCAGCAGCTTGAATCTTTGAGATACCAACCAATGATATAATAGACGATATGTGTGCATGTAATAGTTGCTTTTAAATTTAATAGTTAAACAATTTTTTGAAGAATTAAATTGTGAAGACACTGCCTTAAACCCCTCACCACTAACTTCGCACTGCTGTTCTGTTTTGGATTCTTCTATTGGCCAGGGCCTGACAAATACTTTTCCTCTATATATTAAGACTTATATGAAATTTGCTGCAGTGCATTCACACATTCTGAATATTAGTCTGTGAGATCAGAATTTTTACGTTAAGTACAGTAGAGTATTGTAATACATTTGCATTATTAGAGTTCAGCACTGATGTGCAGTACATTTATTTATATAAAAATGCATGCACCTGGCCATAGTTGGAAATATTGATGAGAGATGCTGGGCTAAACAATGGTTGTTGTCCAAGAAACAGCTCAGACCTCTTAAACCACAAAGTCTATTCTCATTGTGTGTGCGTGTGTGTGTGTTTTTATTAACAAACTTAGTAAACAAGATAAAAATTGTAAACTAAATAGAGCTACTTGGAAGTTTTCGAGAGTGTACTTTCTACTATTGGAGCTAGCCTAGCAGTTTCCAGCTGTTCCAGGTTAGGCAACACATATGCAGATTCACTATATTGTGCCTTATTAATCAGGTCTAAAATATCAACAAGTGTCAGACTACACAAAATAATCCTATACCTCAAAAAATGGAATTACAGTTGCACTCATAAGTTTACATACCCTGGCAGAATTTATAAGATGTGTGCTATTCTTTAAAGAAAACATGAAGAAGAAACACATTTCTTTTATTTTTGGTTGGATTCAAATTAAACTACAAACACAGAATAGCACAATAATTCACAATCAACAAAACATAGCAATAAAGAAAATAACAATGTGGTACCTGTTCAAAAGTTTGCATAACCTTAGTTGTTAAAACTGTATATTGCCCCTTTTAGCATCAATGATGGCTTGAAGTCTTTTGTTATAGTTGTGGAGGAGGACCTTTATTTCTCAATCCAATAAATTCTCAAGTTTTCTTGCATGAAGTTTACATTTGTGATCTCTCCAAAGTGGTTCAATGATATTAAGGTTAATAGACTATGACTGCCTCTCCACAAAACCTTCATTTTTCTGCTGTGGCGACTGATGGGACGACTTGGCCCCATATTTTTGATCATTGTCATATTGGAAAGTCCAAGTGTGTCCCATGCGTATCTTCTGGGCTGATAAATGCAAATTGTCCTCCAATATTTTCTGAAAACATTCTGCATTCATCTTGCCATCAATTTTGACTAAATTCCCTGTGCCACTGTAGCTCATACATCCCCACAATATCAGAGTTCCTCCTACATGCTTCACAGTAGGGGTGGTGTACTTTTCGTCATAGGCCTTGTTGATTCCCTTTCAAACATAGCGTTAATGGTTGTGACCATAAAGTTCAATTTTGGTCTCATCAGTCCGAATGACTTTTCAAGGTGCTGTTTGGCATATTGTAAGCAGGCTGTTATGTGGTGTTGGTGTCATAATAGCTTTTTTCTGGGAACTAGACTCTGCAGCAGAAGTACCTTCTTATTGTGCATCTTGAAATTCAGCTGAAGTTGCTGGGGGTAGGGGTTTTTCTATGTGTTATGACCTCCTTTAACCTGTGTGTGTGTCTACTTCTGTCAATATCATCAAGCTAAACATTCAAGGGTATGTAAACTTTTATTTGGGGCCATTCAGATAATTTCATTATCATCAGTCAGGGGCACACACAATTATGTGATAATAAATGGCTTCACCTGACCACTATCCCTAAATAAAAGAAAACTCATATTTCCCCCCCAAAAAAAGTCAATATTTTACCAAGTCTGCCAGGGGCATGTAAATGTATGAGCACAACTGTATGTCCTTGCATACGTATTATTTAGTAATTAATAATCATTTTACCTTTGTTACCATTTTTTTTTGTGTCTGTCAGATCAATGTGTCATCTGCAGTGCTGAAGGCTGCTGCCCACCATTTTGGCTCCCAGTGTGACAAACCCAACAAGGAGTTCATGCTCTGTCGCTGGGAGGAGAAGGACCCCAGGAAATGTCTAGAAGAAGGGAGGAAAGTCAATGAGTGTGCGCTCAACTTCTTCAGGTAACACACCTCCATACACAGACACAGTTACTGAAACATTCAGGAAACAAAAGGGGTTTACATATTGTGTGTTTTTCTTATAGATTCATTACAAAAAGAGTTGATAAATCAGATATGTGGGAAACTGTGAATACCTGAAAGAAAGCAGTGAGCAATGTATTTGACAGTTAAGGTGATACTTGAGAGATTCAGCAGATGAAGCCACTCTGCCATCAACTGCAAAACTGAACAGTGGGCTGGTGGTCAGAGTGTTATTTAAGATGTGGCTGGACTGTGGAATCAGCTGGAGAGTGCACAGTATGATAGTCCATGTAAAACCATGGTCAAGAGGTTTGTGGTCAAGAGTTTTTGCATTTCTTCCTCTGTGATGGACATATGGGCAGAATATGTGCTTTGAGGTTGCAAATACTGCTGTTGTTGTTGCAGGGGTTACAGCTGTTCACACAGAAAGAAGATTTCAGTGTTGGGACGTCTGGTTTCCTGTTCTGTAATTTGTCCTGATAATAAGCGCTCAATTCCATCTGCTTCTGCTAAGTTCTCAGAACAACAAGTGGCGAGAATTTGTAGCTGGATAAGAAAGATGTCTATTAGATCTCTATATTATATTCATATATCTATATGACTAATATTTAAGAAATTAGGTAAAAAATATGGTATATGTTGTATTATTCCAAAGTGTATCTTGGGTGGAAGGAAAGGTGAGTGGTTAATTTGCAGACCACTCAAGTGTTTTTGTAAATATGAATACAAGAAGAAAGCTCCAGAATACACAGAAGAAAGAGAAATAAACACCAGAATAAAACCCTGAACAGTGGGGTAGGCTTTCAGCAGAACCACAACAGGTTTTTGGTCAAACTTTCGGTTCAACTTTCCTGAGATGTTGCCAAAAGTCTGAAAAAACGTTTTCCGTTATGTAAGTGTACTTTTGTCACAGAACTAATCTCACAGCTGTTTGTATTTTTGGATCATCTGGATTAATTGAACAACTCGGTCTTTATTCCTGCAAAGCCATTTAATTATTTATTATTAATTTCCTTAAAAAAGGTTTTTTTCTGCCTTTTTTGGCGATTGAAGAGTCGGCCTTTAACCCGAAGTCTCAACAAACTTGTCTTTAAATGAATAAAAAATAAATTATCAACAAGAGGTGGCCAAAGTATGATCTTTGTCAATTCTTTGCAACTTTCTTTATAAAAATGACCAGTAGAAAAAAGGAATGTTAATTTTATAACTGAATAATCATACAGCCTGTTGTGTCTATAAAACTGCCACTGGGGGCTATTTGAGGAAGTGGTCTGGGGTTTTTCACTCTTAACTACTATGTCTGTGTTTACTGAAAGCTTTAGACAGAGCTTTGGTTATACCATGCAGTATTCCCATGCAGTAACTAAGGTGCTTTTGTGTGTTTTTGTGTCTCAAACAAGTTGTGGTTTTGGTTCTCAAAAAATTAAACAAAACAAAAAAAAAAACACATGACCTCCAATTCAATAGCAGAAGTAAATAACTGACACTCTAACCCCAAAGATAGACTGAGAGTTATTGTGAAAGAGAAGGACCTGTAATTATTATAATGAGGAAAGATTTGTGAAAAGCTGTAATTGCACCTGGGATCTGGTTTGATTCTTGGACGCTTTTGGCAACTGCCAGCCACCTTTAGGAGCACTGCCTTCTTATTACGGAAACTTCTCCATAGTAAGCAGAATTTTTTTGACTAGTGGAAACTGACTAGTCATAGACCAGAACTTAATAAAAGTTCCTGACTTGGTTCGGCTTACAAGATGAATGTGATTTCTTTATAAATCTTTAAATCTAAACTCCTATATCATATGTTCTTTTACAAATCAGTCCCCTAAATCGTCATCTTTTAAAATATCTTCAGTATTTTAGGGGGGAGAATTCCTGCTCATGCATATTTCATTCTGATTCAAATCTCTGCTTGCATCTTTTCTTGTAGGCAAATCAAGGGTAACTGTGCCGAGTCCTTCACGGAGTACTGGACCTGTCTGGATTATTCGAACTTGGCAGAACTGCGTCATTGCCGTAAGCAGCAGCAAACCTTTGACAGCTGCGTCCTTGATAAGCTGGGGTGGGAGAGACCTGAGCTGGGAGACCTGTCTAAGGTGAGACTTGTGAGGGATTGACTGCGCATTCACAATGTGAGCAGCTGGGTTGATGGGCTCTATTCTTTCCGATTATGGGCTGTGCAAGAGCCTCTGATTGCATCTGCGTAGTGGTCTCATTCAGCTGCAGTGCTGAGCAGAAAAAATCATGTCTTTTTTTCTGCTTTGGGTTTTCTTTTCATTAAATTTCCATCTTTAAGGGGTTTGCATAACTGACTGGCAAGTGTTAATTAGGCACAGCAATCAAAGTACCAAAAACTGATCTTGACAATAGTTTTTTGGGCATTTATTTCTGTAGTCTTTGAAAAGACAAGAGCACAAACCTGGGAAGCCATGAATGGCTGTAATCAACTTTCTGGCCATTTTGCACTCACCAGGCAGAGCTAGTGTTCATGGAATTGAACCACATGAGCAGGGAAACAAAACAGAAATCTCAATTACTATGAAAAATATGCAGGTTGACTGTCCATGCTCTGGCCGAGTTTCTCAGGGTTTCTCAGGCATACAACAAATAAAAAGATCTGGAGAGTAAAACTTTTGTTGAGTTTGGGAAGAGTCGAGAGGAAAGAGAGTAACTCATTCAGGTGGGAAGAAAGCTGGTGTAAGAGAAACTAAAGGGCAAGGTAGTAACAGAGGGAGAGAGTAAAAGAAAGGGGGAGGTCCTGACTTGCAAACCAAAAGGAGAGCTGAGAGGAAGTAAATCATGACATAAGGAAAGAGCTGCAAGAGGTAGAGAGGGGCAAAGGAGGGGCGTGAACCCACCTGCATAAACCTTTTAATGGTAGACGATTTAAAGAGTGTGCAAGGTTTCCAAAAAAACTTCCCTCACAATTTAGCAGATTTTAAGCAATAGACCTTTACCATCTGTTCTGAGAGTATGATATATATATTGTACATTATCCTAACATCCAAGGTAACTGTTGTGTTTCGAGTCAATTGTGTTGAACTTTAGGAAGAATCAGAATCATTAAATTTCAAAATCTGAGCTTGTCCACTGAAACGTTCTTGCAGGACACTGTTATTTCAATGTGTTTCCACTGTATATGAGAAGTCATGGCATGCCTGTTCCTTGTCTGTCATAGGTGACCAAAGTGTCTACCCCACGGCCCCTCCCTGAGAACCCCTACCACTCTAGACCACGTCCGGAGCCAAACCCTGCCATCGAGGGAAAACTGGAGCCTTCCAAACATGGCAGCAGGTTATTCTTCTGGAGCTGGTGAGGTGGCTCTCGAAAGTCAGTCACCTCCCAAAGCCATGGGCTCTGTCCAAAAACAGCTCGACTACATGTAATGTAATGTACCAGTAATACTTCAAAAGGGTTAAATCTCAGGTGCAGGCACAAGCATTAAGGATGCTAGTTTTGGCACATTTGCATGTGTAAGGTTTAAGTGCTGATTTTGGACAGGGCTCATGTCCTAACAGTCTTTCCAGAAGCTGTACTGTACCTCCAACATCGTCAAACAGTTTGATTAAGGAAGCAAGGATGGATGATTGTGTGAACAAGGTCCTTGAATCCATACAGCTTTCCTGACCACCTCTGTAAATGTAATAAGTGAACAAATGCAACATGCTGTTGTTGTTGTTGTTGTCAAATAATAAAGAGATAAATTATAATGCTGGATTTTGATGTCTCTTTTTTTTAAAACTTAGTTGATATTAAGATATAAAGCTTTAAACATTTCTTAGTACAAGAACGAGCAACTATTTTTAGGCTTTATGGTGCCAGACACCGTTTCTTTGATATTGGCAAATTGTAAGCAACACCACCATGTTTGCACATCTGTGTTTTGTCTGAGTGTGTATTGTCAGACTGATGGGGGGTGAGGTTGGAGGTCAAGGCTCAGGGTCACTACCTGCAGCCAGAGAGAGCTGCTTCTGCTTCCTCCTTTTCTCCCAGCTCACTTCCTGCCTCTGACCTGGACTGGAAGAAGGCAAGTCGTTTCAGAGATGCACAGCAAAGTATGTTATTGCTGCCGGCACACGTGTGCATGCACACGCGTACTCATGACCCTGAATAGAAGGAGAAGAGAGGCCGATTCAAAGACATGCTGGCTTGAGGAACATAGAGGACTGTGCCAACACACACACACACACGTGCACTCACATACCACCGGGACATTGTCCAAGATCAAAGTTGCAGTATAATGTGGTGAGGGAGATTCTGCTTTGTACAAGTTAACATAAAAGCTCACGATTTTGTTTAAGTATGCATATCAATTGTTTGAAATCTGTACCAGAAATACTGGTGATTTGAACTGCTCTACCGCAAACGTCAAACAGTTTGAGTCTTTAACCCCCGCCATGTGGTTGATTTCTATGGGGACCAATAGAAATGCATGATTTGACAGCTTTCTCATACTCAAAAGCAGAGATGTGACCCCGGGATGTTTGCATATAATGTAAGAGTGTTGTTTCAGGGCACAAAAACACAGGGACTTGACTTATAAGGGAGGTCGACAGCTATCAGCTGACAGTCACTGTGATTTTATTCAGAATATGTAAAAATACACCTTGAGCTTTTTTTGTTTTTGCTTATTCTAGATGGAGCACTGATATCATGACTACTGACGGTGTTTTCTATGCTGCATGTTTTCAACTGTTTCCCACAAGTGTCTTTTTATCCAGCGGACAGCAAGTTCAACAGTGCACACCGCTTACTGCCAAAAACAACCATATATTTTCGCTGTGTACAGTAGCTCCATGTATACATGCAGACAGGAGCGTGCATGTCTGTGTTTCTATGGGGCGTCACTGACAGTAGTTGCAGAAATCCCCTTCACAAGGTGTGGTCTGAACCTGTGGCTTTCACAGGAAACGTCTGACGGACCTCCTGACCTGGACAGTGGGACAAAGGGAGGAGGGAAGAAGGGATGTAAAGAGAAAAGGAGGTGTGGACAGAGGGAAACATGAAGGAGACGGGGGCAAGGGACAGAAAGGGGATGGCAAATAAGAAAACAAGGAAGGAGGTAGAAGAAGGTTAAAGGGAGAGAAATTAAGGACGGGGGGGGGGGGGGGGGTAGAAGAAGCAACAGCCAAGGGAAGGTAAGGAATTAAGGGAAATGAGATGGGATGAGGAAAGTGAGATCCAGAGAGGGCAAGGTGGGGAATGACTTGAAAGCAGACAGACAGAGTGGGGGCTTGGAGGTTGTTCAGTGGCTGGCGGTGAGGCCCTGGGGCTCGTGGCAGGCCCGTCTCCATGCGACTTGCAGGAAGCAGAGGGTCATCGTTGTTTGACACGGCACCGCCACAGGAAACGGGCTCTGGCACAGGAAAGAAATACAATACGGGGCTTTCACAAGGCTACAGCCCGCCTGGGAGCCTGACGCGCTAAAATACTCAAACAACCAGGCTTGTTCATAACACATGACTGTCAATATTCCCATTGTTCAGTGTCACGTTTGACATAATAAAATGAATGTTTGAAGTGGTGATGGTCACTGACAGTCAAAGCTGGAAGACGTTTTTTTTTTCTTTCTCCATCAGGCCACCTGTGTTTAACACTGAAGATGAAGTTCAGACATAAAACATGTCTCCTGGAACTTTAAATGCTCATTTACCACAAGCAAATCTGTGGTAAATGAGCATTAAAAAAGATAGATAATCAAGTGCTGTCTGAAATTAACGCCGGATTGCAATGTTCTGGATTACATTATCAAAGCATTACTTCAGTGCACTTCTCTCCTGTGAGACGTCTGCTGCATCCATGCCATTAGAGCCCTGAACATGTGGGTGCACTCGATTTCACAAACTCTAAAAATGTAGGTGTGTTTGATTTGTTTATGTTGGTGTACCTTTCCTAGACATTTTCGCCCTGTGATCTTTCAGACTGTACATGTTGCTGAGTGCTGCTTTCATGTCTCCTCTCATCCCCTCAGACTGCACAGGGTGGCTTTGAACTGGCATGCAGGTTGCTGTATGTATAAAACACACAAGCACCAAGCTGCAAGTACCAGCACTACATCCATGACCACTGGGAGCTTCAAAAGAGGTAAACTCACACAAAAAGCACATGTGCTCACTTACACAGTAGACATTGTTGTTTTTAATCTCTTATGTTTTCTGAGAAGAGCCATGCAGGCACAGCTACATCTCAGCAGGGAAAAATCTGGGTTTACTTCAAGACCATGAGACCAAACTGAATTAATTCCAATGGAATAGCCACAATAGATAGCTCTGATGGCTGAGGTCAAATATATTTACATTGTGCTTCAACTTCAGTGAACAGATCAATGTTAACAGAAACCAAAGTGAAGAAAGCTGTCATATTAGTTGTGTTGCACCACTATGAACCCCTGCACACACGAAATACAGCATGGTTTGTGTTGAGCCGTGAGATACGAGTCCAGTTCGAGAGCTTTGTGAGGATGTGGAAATGAATTTTGCA
Organism: Seriola lalandi dorsalis; assembly: GCF_002814215.2. NCBI lineage: Eukaryota > Metazoa > Chordata > Actinopteri > Carangiformes > Carangidae > Seriola > Seriola lalandi. The sequence continues at coordinate 380,039 of NW_019524239.1, forward strand.
GTGCTACACTCTGGTGTACCCGGGCGCTGAGCAATCTCACTATTTGCCAAAGTCAGAGATGTTGTGGATGATGAAAGAAAATGTGAGACTTATCGGGTCTGAAGAGCCAATTTCCTGCATACAAAGCTGTTTGCTGAATTGCTATTGCTTCTTTTTTTTTTTAAATAATGTTTTTAATAAAGTTAATGCAAAATAGACTTGATGGTAGAGGGGCCAAGACTGTGCACAAACTTTGAGATAAACACGGAACGCTGTTGAATATTACATTTCAGCTGACTTTTATAACATTTTTTAGTCGATATGGCAAACAGTTGCCTATTTTACACTTCCAGCACATATGGAGACACGTTCAGATTTATTTTGAGTTGTGTTTCTGGCCACTGAACAGATGTAAGTACAACATTCACCATACACAAATGTTTGGTTCTGAAGCTGAGAAATGCTGCATTATGTTCACCAGCTAGTGGCTAACCTAGCCTGTCTGCCATTTGGTGCTGAGCAGGGTTTTTTTGTTGTTTTTTTTTTTTTAAACAAAGCTATGATGAGAGCCAACAAAAAGTTAGGGTTAGCAGAAACAGTTGTGGGCTGAAGAACCAAAACAATTGTAGAAACAGGTCTGTAGGAGAGACTCCTTTGACATTATAAATGGTAATTTGATCCACTGTTATTATAAAAAATATAGATTACATCCACTTTGAATTACCTCCACATTTCCTTTTATTTGTTGAGGATTGATTCTGCTTAACTCTTCTTTACAGTAATAACACATTCACTTACCAATTGGGATTAAGGGGAATTCAACAGAATTCTCCTAAAGATTACAGACACACACACACACACACACACACACACACACACACACACACAGCCTTAAATCTGTATGGTGACAGAGTGATGACCATCACTTGTGTTTTGCATTCCAGTCAGACACGCTTCACAGCGGCTCTTTTCTTGCTGCAGTTTTGCCAAACGCCTCTGAATGCCGAGCTTAAGATAACATTTGGCGAATTTTTAAAGTTTCTCTCAAGGTGTTAGTTGGTCAAAGACAAGACGGAGCAGGAGAGCCCTCGCTCCATAGCACACTAATGAAGCTCAGTCACACACTCACGGACAGACAATGAAATACACTGACACATGTGAATGCAGATGAACACACGTGAACGAACGCAGAGCAAAAAAGAAAAGAAAAAGACACAAGCAAGCGCGCACATTAACAGTAGTGATAAATATCTTCCCACCATGAAGGAACTATGATTAAATCTATAGGACATAGCTGACATTTTTCTCCATATTTTTGTATAATTACAAAGCAGAAGTTTAATTCTTTTTTTCATGGTGAGTAATGGAGTAGAATTTTAAACGACTCAAGACGTGAAGAGGGATAGTCTGAGGGCTCAGCGAACTCTTGAGTCGGTTTATTCCACGTTTAAAAATAAAACTGCAGCCATTCCTTTGCACTACGTGTTTATTCTGTGGTATCTGAGCAAATGGACTAATGTGAAGTATGTGATGAAATGAGATGTCGAAATGACAGCTCGGCCTGTTGTCACACAGCTTAACACGAAGTTGTGGTCTAGGAGCCACACAGAGCAGTGTTTATTTGTCTGCAGGTGTGTGTGTGTGTGTGTGTGTGTGTGTGTGTGTGTGTGTGTGTGTGTGTGTGTGTGTGTGTGTGTGTATGCGCTTGCGCGAGTATGATAGATATAAAGTGCTCGCAGCCACTAAGTGTTTGTGTTTTGTTTGTGTATTTGTACATATGTGTGGGAGAAAAGTTCATACGTGTGTGTGCATTGGTGCATAAATGTGCGTGTGTGCGTGCGTGTGTGTGTATGTATGTATGTGTGTGTGGTGCTGCAGCTCCTTCTGGGCTGGCCTGTGTTTATCTTGGCCTGATTCCAGACCTTCATCACTTCTCTGCTGATAGCTCCATTCCTCCATCCCTCTGTCCCTCCGGCTATTTACAAGTCTACCGCAGACTGCCTTTCCCTGCGTGCCAGCATCCAATCCTTTTTCTTCCCCGTCCTCTCCTCTTCTCTTCTCTCCTCTCCTCTCCTCTTCTCTCCTCTTCTCTTCTCTCCTCTCCTCTCCTCTTCTCTCCTCTTCTCTTCTCTCCTCTCCTCTCCTCTCCTCTTCTCGCATCCCATTTCATTTCCTTTATCTCAGATGTGTTTCAGTGCTCTCCCTGAAAAATCCTTCCCTGTCTCACTCCTCCACTTTTTCTTCTTCTTCTTCTTCTCAGCCAAACAGCTCGAGCCTAGCCAAGCTTAACTTTTGTGTGATTGTAGAATATTAGGAAGTATTCAGAAAGTAGGCTGATATCATTCCTTTATGTGGACTTCTGAAAGTTTGATATGCTACAACAATCTCATAGTTAGATCATTATGTTTTTATATTAGTCTCACTCTGTTCATTCCCATTAAATCATGTAAAAAAAATGGTGATAAACAATTTCCCAGCAGACATTTTTTTTTTATTAGTGGTTCTGTTCTATGGCTGTGTAACAGTGAGCCAGCATGCACAATACCAGCCATCATTCATTTTATTTTACACTCGTGCTTTTCCTACTGTGACATGGCAAAATGCCTTAATTGGTCTTTTTATATCATTATTATAAGATTAATATATTATAAAGCTCACAAGTTGCACTTTGTAGTTTTGTGTGCTTTACACTTTGGAGAAAAAGTTGGATTCACAGTGTTATTTGACCTTCCAGGCAAACCAAGTCTTCATGAGCGAACTGCAAGTCAGGAAACACTGTGTCTCTGAAGGCTGACCCATGAGGTGATATGGCATTTGATTGTTGTTAGTGTTTCAATGCAGTGACCTAATAATCACATATTCAGATTGTGTCGCTATGCAAGGCCCATCTGACTTGTCTTATTAACTATGTCGTAACTTGGAATTTGAAAGGTTTTGCATTCAGGTCTTGAGTCAAATCAAGTCTCGAGTCTCAGCTTGAGTCTGAGTCTGAGCTCAGGTGTCCGACTGTGCTGAGCAGTGAGGAGCCCTACAGTGTGACTCACTTTGACACTGGGGATGTCTCTGTGCTTTCGCTTTAGATTTCTAACTTACTGACAAACTGATGACAATTGGATCGCTGCTCCTTGTCACCAAAGTTCAACACTTTCCTTTAATATACCATGTGATGACTGCTGCTTTACTCAAATCTAACATGACTCAAAACCACCTCAGAGTCACTTTAACCTTGTCAACTCTTATCTTTCTGACTGTAATACAGTATCAAAGGGAGGTCTACTGATGGATATATCTATGCATACTGCATGTACACTAACAATACAGAGACCAGCTTATGTGCATTCACGCACGCACACACACACACACACACACACACACACACACACACACACACATATGTACACACTGAAGTCCAGCCAGCAGTTAAAACCCTGCTAGTAGCCAGAGTTGACCTATTCCCAGGCACTGGGAAGCTGATGTGGCCTTAATGCTGTTGTGCTTGCGGTTTCTGCAAGGTATACTGAAGCATTCCTCGACCGTGCGCTCATCTAAACACTGCTAGTTAAAAAGGACGCACAGCGGCTCGGGCTACACAGTTGTGGCGGGGCTCCTCTGGGTGGCTCCTATCTGACAGAGGGCTCAGAGAGTTTTGGGTTTCCTACGCATGTCAAGGTAGGTTAGCTATTCCCAGTGTCTGGCCGCTCTGAGGCCCTGGTGGGCTATCACTCACAGCGGGCCCTCCCGTCTCTCTCTCTGGAAGCCTCTTTTCCTCCCTCCACGCCCTCCTCCCACCCACCACCTCGCCTACACTGACGCACAGGCTGTCCTCTGGCTGTCGACCCTGGTTTACATGTCAGCTTTTTGCCCTTTTTTCCTCGTCCGTGTCTCTCAGACCTTACATCCCCTCTGTCTTGCTCTGCGTTTTCCACTCAGATCACAGTGTGTCAAGAGTACGGTTCTCACTTGTCATCTTAAATTAGTCTCCAAACCAATCCTGCATTAAAGAAAACTCCTGTTGCTCTCTAATTGTCTGCAGTCCACAATAAGCCATAGGGAGAGCTGAATTTCATTGCTGTATATGTTGAGGCCATACTGAGTCATGTTTTGTTTTTCCCTGGAAACAGCATGCTCGCTGAGGCTGCAGCCCAAGTATATGTTATCAGAAACGATTAATCACAATGTATTTCGAACACATTTTCATCAGGTTGGATTTAAAGTTCGACAGAGAAATGCAGCTGAAATAAAGGAAACATCACCTCGCCCTCTCGTCTCGGTCCTCACCGCAGTGTCACTGTGAGGTAGTGAGAAAGAGACAGTCCAGTCCTCCCATCTCACTCGTCCACGCCTCAACACATAAATAATCACACCACTTCCAGGTTTACCTTGCCCGTTAGCGTCCTGCATTACACAAGCCGAGCTACAACACTGTTGCTTAATTGTGAATGCAGGCAGTTTGTGAGTCAAAACTAAAATAACTTTTTACAAAAGAAAAATAAACTGACAGGGATTTTTCCTGAGAGGAAACCTTTAGTTTACTATATGACATGTTTCTTAATAGTGCTAAAGTGTTCAGTGTTCTTTAAATAAACAATGTGGAGTTTTGCATAGTGGGGCATGAAAGAATGCAGGAGTCTTGCTGCCCCTCTCACACATGTCAGCAATTTGGCTGCCTTGTGTATTTTGGATGTTGAAAAAAAAAGGAACATTTCAAAGTAAACGAAAGAAGGAAAGTCTTATCCGCCTGGCAGCTGCGCTCCGGACCAAATTGCTTTCAGCTGATGCGCTGCAGCTCAAACTTGCTTGGGTAATGTCAAGTGATGCATTGCAATACTGAGAAAACAACACAGACAAAAAATAAATAAGAAGGAAAAGAAATGCTGGAAAGTTCCAGTGCTTATTCAGGCAAAGCCCACAAACCCCCCAACAAGTAGAAATGCTCATGAAGATTTTTCTTTGAATTTGCACTTTTTTCTTTTTCAATATAATCTTCATTTACTCATGTGGAGAATCAAACACTGCTAATGTTGCATCCATGTAAAAGGGGTGTTTTTCTTTTTTTTTTTTTACATTTTAAGCATTTAAGCCACTTACAGGATAAATAGGATCAATTTATTAAGGCAAAACAAAAATTAAGGCAAAAGAGGAAGAAATGAATGGAATTAAGATATAAATTATATTTATATCTTAATTAATATATCAGATTGAATTTAATGCGAATTTGTCTGCAGATGTGAAGTACGCTACATCCAATGAATAAATAAATAAATAGATTTTAGAAAATCACTGTGGCCAATAAAATCATATCAAAACATGTTGGTTGAGCAAATCATATTAAATTCCTCATCTACCCCATCTACCCATTGTCCTGGACATAATGATGATGATAATATAATTTATTTCATACAATACATTGTGTAACTACATGCTGGCATCTGGAGCTACCTGACAAACATGCTCTGAATGCCAGTGCAAACAAACATGCAGGCAAACAGATGAAGGCGCAAATCAAGCATTACACAAGATTTGTTTTTCTTTCAGCGTGCAGGCGTGCTTGCAAAAATACACAGAAATATTAAATCTTCCAGTACATCAATAAAAGCTATAAATCACAAACGCACTGGAAATATACACAGTGATATATTTTCCACACACATAGAATAAATAAAATTATGTTTTTCAAGGCTTGTTCTGGGGAGTTTTTAGTGCTTGTGACATTTTCAGCAGGGATCATCTGTTGTTTGAAAAATAAAGCTGAAATTTGAACAAATACAAGGTTTTATAGTTACACCTCAAGGTCACGACATTTCTTCCAGTGCACGACTGTCGTCAAACTCATTTGTAAATTTCATCAAAATTTTTCACACGCGCACATTTTTCATATTTAATAAAACGTCATGAAGATGTGTTTTTCCTCCTCTATAATGGTTTCTCTGTTTCTCCCAACCGCGGTGTTTCCCTAGTCAACAGTCCGGAGGTCCAGCAAGCTGTTATGTAATTTGTTGAGTGCACCGTTTAAGAGCTGCTGGCATGTGAGGATTTTAAATCTGTGGACACCAGAAATCATGACACCAACAGATGCTAAAAACGAGAAAAGAAAAGAAATAGGGAAAGAAACAGTTGATATTGTTGGAGAGTTATGTTAACAGATTTTCTGAAAGATTGATCATCTGAGCCTTTAACGTGGCTTGACAGGCAACTTCTGTTTATTTGTTTCATGTGCAGAACTCCTCAGTTACAAGTGCATGCAGAGCTGCACCCCAGACTTTTACTGCATCACTGTTGCATTCAAAATCACACTCAACTACACATTCCTGAGTATAATGTTATTATTGTTTATATTAACATTTATTATAAATCCCTATACTTAACATTCATGAGCAGCATAGTCAATGGTTTATAACAGACTATAATACAGCTGTAAGTAGATACAGATG
>NW_019524239.1:391448-393350 GCF_002814215.2 Seriola lalandi dorsalis
AGACCCTCACATTTAATGGGTGGGTTAAGAGGGTGTATGTGAAGGAAATAGGTCATTATTTTAAGGGGTTCAAATTAGAGTTATGAAATAATTTTAGCATTATAGCTGTGAAAATAACAGCTCTGATTTATGCAGTATAATAAGGAAATCTGAATGTTTAAAAAGGTTCAGACTTTCAGATTTTTTTTTTCTAAATGAAGTCTCTCAAACAAAAGCTCCATGACCTCATGCTGTCTTATCTTCTTCATAGCGTGTGTGCATGTACAGAAAGTGTGTGTTTCTTCTTTATGTATCAGATTACTGACATGCAGACGGTTGTTCATTTCTCAGAGCTCCGGCCAAACCCAACGGTACACCTGGATAGTTACGTTGGCAGCTCTAGTCTGGCCAAAGCCGTCCACTGCATCAGCCCCTCACCCTCAAGTATTTAACTCTGTCAGTTTGCATTCCCTTTTATTCACGTCTCTTCGCCCAAAACCACATTCATGACCAAACATGGCCTGATCCCATCAAAGTGATGCTTCAGAATACCTCAGTGAAAGCCTCAGATACTTCAGTGATACCACAGCAATGGAAGCAGAGGAGAAAAAGAAGAAGAAGAAGAAGAAGAAGCCCATTTTGCTCCCATGGTTTCTGGAAAGGGATCGAGGAGACACTGAGCAGTGAGATGAGAGAAGCCAGACAAGAAGGTTTCTGGTCCTGGTTTGGTCTGAAGCCACAGGAACTGGGCTTCACAGCCAAATCCCCGAGCAGAACCGACGTAACCTCAGCGGGTTAAATACAACCCAGAACCGCAGATCGCAGACCTCTGTCTCGGTATGCAGAGGGGTCTGGATTCCAGTTAAACCTCATGTTTGTTTTTTCACATTCATGCCACGAGGAGAAGCAAAGATTAAAATGAACATATTGTAATTGATGATTGATCGAACACAAAACAGAATGAAATGCTCCATTTATCACCTGTGGATAAAGAAACAGAAGAGAACTTCAATCTGTATCTAAAGAACCGTGTTGTGACGTCTATCTGATGCTCACATTTTCTCATTTTTGTAGTGGACGAAGGACATTAAAGCACTGTTTGCCTTGTTCACATCTCTTCAAATAGGACAATTATTATTATTATTAGTTATTTTGTGCAGATTATGCCATTTTCACTTCGTTCCTTTGCAAGGACGTGAGCTTTAGATGAGCTGGTAGGTGGATTTTATCACCGCCACACAGAGCCAGGCTCGCTGCTTCCCCCTGTTTCCACTCCATGTGCTAAGTTAAGCTCTTTTTCTCTAACTACTGGTAAGAAAAAAAAAAAAAAAAAACTTCTTTACTCTTGTAAAGTAAAGAAGCTTTGGCTGCTGCTGCACAGAGAGGAGATGTTGAGATGTTAAGAAGTAAAGATGCTGCCCCGCGGGGTGACGGACTCGCCGTGGCCTGCCGTGTTAACAGGACAGACGTGTTAGAGGAGCGTGGACCACCCCACAGCAGCTTCCCTCAACAAAACTCAAACAGATGTGTAATGAAGGCCAATGTATGCATGAGGATGGTGGACTGTGCATGTGCATGTGTGTGTAATAATCATTCTCACCTGTGTTGCAATGGGTGCTAATACAGCCCCCTGTGTGGAGGCAACACAGTGGTACCCTGCAAGGTTCAACCAAGCAGTTTCTGCCTGTCCCCCTTATCCCCCCCCCCCATTCCTCCCTTTGTCTCTCTAACTCACAGTCACATTTCTGCAGATCTTACATCACCTCACCCTCCACTCTTCTTTTTGTGGTGTCCAATATTTTAGTTTTTCTATTTGCGGTGTTTTAGGTTCTTTTCCCCCTCAGGGCTTACATGCGGAATTAATTTTCATATTCCCTTTCCATGATTCCCTTTCTCCCAAAATCCTCCTCAACTGACAACCCC
>NW_019524239.1:393370-393926 GCF_002814215.2 Seriola lalandi dorsalis
ATCACCACCACCACCCCTGGTACCTCCCCTCCGCCTCCTCCTCCCCATCATCCCCTCCTCATCCCTACCTTACAGCTGTTGTTTTGGATTAGTCAAATAGCTCCTGTCAGATCCAGTGATCCCTCTCCTTTGCCACCCACAGAGCTGCGCCGCACACTCCACTCACTCCTTGTCTGGCCCCCCCCAACCTCAACCACGCTCTCTCTCTCTCTCTCTCTCACTCGCACACAAACCATATTGACGTTTCTGACAGGTGCGTGTCAAGGTGCGTCTGTGGGCAGGGCCGTGGTTTCAGATGCCCCCCCCCTCCCCAGGTTTTTTTTAATCTCTTTTCATGTCCAGGAAGGCGCGACGGTGCTGGTGTACCACTCACACCTCTCAGCAAAAAAAAAAAAAAAAAAGGATTGTTGTTCTAAACCGGACAAGGAGCGTCATAAATTCCCAGCATTTTACTTCCCTGGAATTCACCTTTCTTTTCAACTGTTCCCCTCTTCTTCTTCTTGTGTCTGGAGGAGTCTTTTCACGGACAACTTTATTATTTTTCTTCTTTTTTTTT
>NW_019524239.1:393946-411526 GCF_002814215.2 Seriola lalandi dorsalis
GGGGGGGGGGGGGGGGGGGGGGGTTTGACAGCTGCAGGTCTGGTCATCCATGCTGGGTGAGACAGACTGACACTGAAAAGAGTTTTGACATGATGATGGCAAGAGTAATAGTGTTATTTCAGTCATTTGGAGAAAGGGAGTTACTGTGTGTGTGTGTGTGGGTGTGTGTGTGTGTGTGTGTGTGTGTGTGTGTGTGTGTGTGTGTGTGTGAGAGAGAGAGAGAGAGAAAGACAGAGAGAGAGGGAGAAAGAGACCAGTTTCAATAGCACAGCAAAGATATGCATCGAAGCAGAATTGGGAGAGGTGCTGTAATTTGACAGCAACATGTCAAAATCTATGATGTTGTTTCAGTGATTAGAGAAATAGGTTCTAGTTTTGAGTTTCACTGGTACAGTATAGGGGTGCGGTGCAAAGATAACAAAGGAGTAGCTGTTACTGTTATGAGTGAGGGGCAGAAATCTGTCTCCTTATCTAAATGTTATATATTGTCAGGTGAATTCATATGTCTGTGTCTGAGATTTGAGTAGGTTTAGTTTAAGACCAACAGTCACATTTTTAATCCACACTGAGTCATTTCATAATCCCAGGTCCAGTAAAAAGTCCAAAATTTACATAGTCTATGTCTCTGTTTCTGAAATCAAAGCATAGAACGAATAAATAATGTAAATAAAGATTTTTTTAAAGGGGATCAGGGAATCCTAAATCCTAAATTTAATCAAAATGTTTGACTCATTCAGCAGCCGAACACATTTGTAATGTTCCGTCTACAATGGAAATCAGAATATTCAGAAAGTTCGTACCAACCCTGTTGCAGAAGTCTCCATTAATGTGTTGTACTTACACGTTGCTTCGCTGCACCTTCTGTCCAGTTCACACCAAACCAGCTGCAGGAGGTTTAAGCCTAGAGACTGTGCTGCTCTGCCATTATGTGAAACCACCGTCTGGTTCTGTTCCTCTTAATGTTTTGGGTCATTATTTCTACTACCAACCAACCAGTCTGGAATATACAGTCCTACTGCCTGCACTGCAGTGCTAATAACGCATCAGAGCATGTAGTAACAGGGTCTGGTTCAACACTACCTTTGTACAGACACAGGGTTTGTAAGTCATCAACCTGTGGGACTCTGCATTAACTTTCAAGGCCTCATTTGCTTCCATTTCTGCGGGAAAACTAAGTGAACCAATGTCGTCATCCCTGAAAAAAGGCCTGTTTTCTATTAAATTTACACAATTTTTCAGTTTTTGGTGACCTAAACTTTTTCTTTTACCTTGTGCAGTTTACCTTTGTACCATTTAAGGATATTCACTGGACTTGAACTGCTTACATTTCAATAAAAAATGAAACAAATAGGGGGTGCTAAAACTTTTTACCAGTTAAAAAATAAAGATGTCACACATTTTCAGAAAAGGAACACAAGTCTGAAACACATAAATGTTGCAAGTAGCTAAGTAAGTAAAAATGTGTTTGTATATCATTTTAAAAAAACAAAAATGATAAAATTCTGCAACAGTAAATCTGACAATTAAGATCCTGCACAGTTTACTGGATTATGTAACAGAAGCTGCTTGTTTACCTGTCCATCACAAAAACAAGTGTGATGGTCAGATCCAGAAAAGGTAATGGTTGGAGTTTAAGTACAAAAAAGTTGGACCGTAGTGTAAATGAACATGACTACTGGACTTGAAACGAGGTTGTCGAACATTAAAAAGAAATATACACCTATATGATCCGCTCAAAATGCCGTTTGTTCCTCCTTCACATGAACTTGTCTTGTTCCTCTCACATGTGTACACAAGGTATGAATTGTACTTGTATCACAACACTAAAAGCTGACCTGGTGGTCCACTTTCCCACTTCATACCCTGTTTTCAGTCATTTACTCTATATTTCTTTTTCCCATTAAAACTTATTCTTTTAATTAGACTACTGTCTGCTTTGTTTCAGGCTGCACAAAGCAAGCATGGTAGCTGTCGGCTCTTTATGACCATATGTATCAATCACACACGCACGTATACACACATAGATTGATGTGGTGGCTTTAATCAGCTAAATAGCTCCACGCTAATGAACAGTGTTTCTAACCAGTTAGCAGACACTATTATAAAGCCATCAGAGTGGTACAAGCTGGATGTGTGTGAGAGAGATTACCGAGCTATGTTAAATATACACTGACATTCAAGGTTTTTTAATTTTTCTCCTTTTGATGATCTTTAAATAAATGTATATTACACTCATTTTCAGGTTCTCTCCCACAACCTCATTGTGTTTGATTTCAGACTACGAGTGAAATCAAAACATTTCTAATTTAACCAGAGACGTCTGGGGACCCTGTCCAGCCCCTTATACCAGTAATCGGTAAAGATCTGAATTTATGGCAATAACATCTCGCCTCCTCCTGTCTTTCCTCTTCCCCCTTCTCTCTCACCTCCTCCCAGCCTCATCTTTTTCCATCCTGGTGTTTTCTCTCCATCAGCCCCCGCTGCCCTGCGTTCTCATCCAGCTGAGGACAAGATCCAACCTCCTCCTTCACTCGCAGGCTTCCTCTGTAAGACAATGGCAGGGCAAAGGAGCTGTGTGTGCACAGAGGTGTGTGCGTGCATGTGTGCATGTGTTTGTGCGTGCGTGTGTGACTGTTTCTTTGCAAATATAGGCTACTTTTGCGTATTCGTGTATTGTAAGCATCTGTTTATATATTATTTCCATGGTTTTGTATCTGTGCATGTTTGTGGGTTTCATGTATTTTTGTTTATGAAATTCTAAGTTATCATGTGTGTGTGTATGTGAACGTGTCGATTTATGAAAGCGGGAAACAGCAACTATGTCACTGTAAAACAATAGAAGATTCACAGCGCTGCTCCAAACACACACACATATACACACACGCACGTGCACCCTCTTGGCACTCACTTCTCCTGAGACCTCTCTGAGTCGACCACAAGCAACTCCCTTCCTGCTGTAGTGCTGGCAGAAACACACACACACACACACACACACACACTGATGACACATCCCCCTGGGCCCACAAGTCATCAGGCTAAAGCTCCAACATTCATGCATCCCCTTTTTTAAAATGAAATGTCTAAATAAAGCACAAGGGAGACAGCAAAGTGAGGGTACAGGAAATAAAAGTGAGAAGTCTTGTACGTCTTATGCATGTATGATTTATTGATTAGATTATGGCTGTGAGAAGAGAGAAAGAGAAAAGTGTCATGTGTGTGCTGCCCTGCTTTATCAGCTCACTGTCCTTTCCTGTTTTGATAAACTATGTCATATGCAGCCGTGTTGGAAATCACTACATTATTCTTGCAAAGAAAATGATAGATTTCCAGTGTCTTGTGTTAGCCCATAGCCCACCGACTGTGTGTAATCTTCATGAGACAATAGCCTTGAATACCAGCGTTCTATCATAGAGGTATAATAATCTTTCTTTTGAAACCCTTCCCCCCTCTGTTTCGAGGGAAGCACTGAAGGCCCACTTCAGATGGACAAAGATGCTGTAGCCACCGCCCCCCCCCCCCCCCCCCCCCCGTGAATGCAGACAGTCACCCTGACATAAAGCTGATATCAAATACATGAGATTAAGGTTGTTTCATTGAGCTTTTCCTCCAATTCTCTTTCACAATGCAGTAACAGTCAATCAGCTGCATGAAACAGCCTAAATATAGGGTTTAAGACTTGTTACACTACTACCCACAGCCATGGCTTGTAATTGAAACTTTTCCATTCTGTTTTTTTTTTTTCAAATGCTTTGGCTGCTGAGGGGAGATTGGCAGCTCTGAGTGGCCAGCAGATGAAGCGGCTGGCACGCTAATGAATAGAACGCTGATTGCAGGATCCCCAAGATGCAAATTACTGTGCCTGCCACCCCTGACGACCGGCAATTACCGGGCCGCCGCCGCGGACGCCTCGTGCATATTCATCTCACCCGCTGGGCATATTGATCAACAACTTACTTCAAGCAAGAAGCAGTGAAATGTATCATGTCGCTCAGTCTAAAAAAGAAAAAAAAAAAAAACATTTTCTTTTTCCTGTTGTCAAAATTGACAGAGTAATATCAAGTAAGACGAGCGCGTTAACTGTGTAAGGAGTATTTATTGTAATCAGGCTCAGGTATGGGCTAATTGCTAATATTTCACATTCAAGAAGAAGTGACAAAACATGTCATTCATTAGAAAATAGTCTAAATTCAAATATTGATTTCTGCCAGTACTTTACCTAATTAACTGCACTTAAAGTTCACTGCCCTCAGCAATGACATGCAGCTTTAAATTTTATATTATCTTGACAAATATCTCGGTTTTTATAGATTCATTTTGCATATTAACTGATTTACAGTGGATAAAATCAGGAAGAGTATTGAATGCAACGCGTTTTTTTTCTCCAAATTTACTTTATGCCTCTTACAGTTTTGAAAGATTAGCTCTAGTTTTAACAGGCATTATTAGTCTTTGCAAGTCAGAATTATTGTCATTATGATAATAGCTGTTCATTAGTGACTGTGTTAAAGCAACAAACGGTGTTCCTGTTTTCATGCTGCTAACACGCACCTTCACTTACCCTATTATTTCAGCTATGTATTTAACCGGCGATGTGACTGCTGAAGTTTTTTTGTTTTAGTTTGTATTTTGTGAACATAAATGATATTTTGGAAAGCATACTTTTTATGGAGTCATTCCTGAGTACACACCAGCACACACACACACACACACACACACACACACTGAGTGCAGACTTCAGAACATGGAATATGAATATGAAAGGGCTTCTTTCAACAACAACGGAAAAACAAGAGTGCTGCCAGCAGTTAATGGGACCAAATGAAGGAAAGCTGAGCAACATCGGATTTTGAGCTCTCTCCCTCAAAACAAACATCCAATGATCACATTAGCGATGGATCACAGAGCTGTATCATTATTGTCTTGGGTGTCTTGTCTGGTTTAGAGCCACAGCCTCAGTCATTTTCACTTTTGAAAAAAAAATAAAAAAAAATAAAATGACAAAAACTTCCGTTCTTGGAGAGTCAAATTTTCAAAATGATTTTGAGTTTTTGTCCCAGCCTCATTTTTGTTTATACTCGATTGCCAGGAGTGATCCGAAATGTAACAATGCCTGCAGTATACTAATACATATGTATATACATAATTATATAGTTTATATATATAGTATATATATATGTATATATATATATATATATATATATATATATACATATGACATGAAGAACTTAAAAATGAAGATGTACTACATGGGATTCTCCAAATTTAGCTACCATGAGCGGCTTGCAGGTGAATGGCTGGATTAATCTCTTAGGGGGCAAAGATCTGGTGTTGGGTCTCAAGACTGAGACACAAGCCCCCCCAACAGCTGCCCTGCCTTGTGTATGTACCCTGTCAAGTGTCCAGCTAGAATAGTAAACACAGCAGACTACAGATGGCAGTTTTGTTATCATAAAACCCAGAGATCAGCTGGTACTACAATTTGAAAATGACCTTAATGTTAATTTGACATAAAGCTTTGGTACAATACATCAAAATGACAACATTCATGTTTACTATTGTACATTGTCCCAACAAAACATGGAGTACAGTAAATGAATGAAATGTGGGTGTAACTCTTGTCCTTCCCACTTCAAACCAGTGAGAAAAATCTTTAAAACTGTAGATGAAACGTGGCCCTTCTACAAAATTACCTAACAGTGCAGACCTGTCTCAGTTGATATTGTACTTTCCTGGTGTTAAATTACAAACAAACTAAATCAACACATTAATTAAAACAACTAACACGCAGTGAGGCAGTTGCCTGCTTTCCCTGGATGGTAATCAAGGTTACCTTGAGACTGGAGCCTCAGCAGTCTGAATCCTCATGCTGGGAGCTCATGGGAAAACTTCCATGAAAAGTGCTACCGAGGTGCCGCTGAGCAAGGCTCTAAACTCACTTAAGTGTTACAGTGGCTCAGCTGTCAACAGGACTGGAATTGTACCACTAAGCTGCTCCCAAAGGTGCCGCCCTCCCTCCTTCTGCTGCTACTTCCCCAGGCTGTGAACAGGATGAGAGTGTGTTCATAGCCAAGTTTCCCCTCTTAACACACACACACACACACATACACAGACGTCTTTCCCTTTCAACTTTTCATACACTCACCAGCTATGCATATAGATCCGTATCTTAAATATTACCAACCCTTCTGATAATAATCTCCACACACACACACTGAGTGGTCTGACGTGTTTCTGTCACACAAAAGCAACCTGCACTCAGGCGGGGGGTGGGGTGGGGGGGTTAAATGGAGGAGGAAAAAAAGAAACTGATATTTAAAGCAAGAGAAAAGAAAGAGCACATGCAGGTGCTGACCTCCAGAGTTGCTCACATATGTCGTTATCTGTCTGTAATTTCTCTGCTGCAGATCCTTATCTTCTTATCAGAGGACGGCTGGTGGACTGAAGTCCGCCCATCAAACACTGACTTGGGGCCCAAATTATATCAATCAGGGTCTGGAGTGGAGCGGCAGTTTGAGTTCCTTAAATTGGTGGAATAACGAATCTACTTCCCTTCATTACCTTAGATTTCAACTTTTGATGGGGAACTGTGAGAAACGGAGCAGAGGCAATGAATAAATTGTAGAAATATTTAGAGTTGAAAAGCACAAAAACCTCTGGGTGAGACTTTTCTCAATAATATACTTTAGTGTCGTGAAATTAGATGTGATCACATTACTTATTAAAAAAAATAAAAAAGTAAGTGATTGTTAACAACAGATTGCTTTATGCATAATTTGATCTGCCTTGCAAGTCAAATGGATCTCCAGAGTTCATCACACCTCAGGAAATGTCTGACTCACTTCTTTTCATCTCCCTTTGCCATCATTTGCCACAAGCTTTTGGACAAAATATCATAGTCATATGATCTGCAGTGATCCCATTCAGACTTTCTTAGCTAAGTGTAGATAATTGTATGCAGAACATACAAGAGTGGAGTAGAATAAATCTTTAATACCCCCGACGGGCAATTTGGCCACCAGACAGCAGTCAATGATACAGAAAAGTATGGCAATGGATAAAAACAGCAAACAGCGCACAGGTTATCACTGTCGTCGTCACTTGACATCATTTTGACTTGCGATCGTAGGAAAAGCACTAATAACAGTAGAGTCGACAGGAACAATACCAGGACCCTAAAACTGAAGCAGCTAAATGGAATTCAATCATCATGTATTCCTTCATTTACACCTGAGTTTTTCATACTGTGTCATGTTAACATGTCTCACAGCTCCTATCAGGCTCATACGGCCTGTTAAAGTTCTGTAAATGAGATTCAAGGCTGCTGAAAAGAACTGGGCAACATTCATGGACCCTTTCTGAGTCATTGCCGCTGCCCCACTATACGGTGATGATACTTACGAGTTGGAGGACAGCAGTTTTTCACATCTGCATATGCGATTTTTCCACAGCGTGCTCTGCCTCTGTACTCTGGCAGAAAGATGAAGATGATGAATCTCGTGGGGAAAAAGATAGTAAGGATTTTATCTATAGAGGACACAACATTCTGCTGTCTATGGATGATTTGGATGACTTTTCAATACTCTCGATATCTGCAGTGATGTGTGTTTCATCAGCACGTCCAATGATGCCAAACTCAGAGTATCTCCAAATTTGGTGATTTAAACGTTTTGAGGAAGGATTAAGCGTTTCGTTCAGCTCAAAAACTTCTCACACTTCTAAAGCGAAACAAAACATTTCAAACCCCATCTGATTATCTGAAAATAGGCCTGCTTTTCTTCGCATGAAACATCCACATTTTGGAGACTCAGGACAGCAACACTTATATTATGCCTCTTCTGGCATCACTGTCTGTCTGTCTTGTTTGTCTGCCAGTCGACGTGAACACAAGCGAGTCCTGCCAGCAGCAGAATTGTAACAGGAAGCAATCACTTCAGGAGCAAAATGACTATTGAGAGGCGTCAGCATGATGCTTTCTCCCTTTTTTAACAGCACTTTACCTGACACCACTGACAAAGCAGCTTAAAAAATTACACAATAGATTTGGTGTTTTAAATGTGTTTACATTAGCTATGGCTGTCATATTAATGTATCAGTGCTTCGTTGCTGTTTCCCTCTGCATCATGTTGTGTCATCAACTTGCAGTAGCTGCAGTTTATCCCTGAAAATTGACAGGAGCATTTTGTGTTTACGTCTTGAGCTGTCGTGCTGATTTTAGTGTGAATGTCATGTTCACATTCATTTTTCAGCACCCGAGTAAAAACCGTACAATTTTCTGTCTGTGTGGTTTATTATTTTTCCAGGCTTTGAAAGTGATGACCAGGCCTGGACGTCGTCAGCAACACAGCGTCAGCGTGGGTCTTCTCTGCGTCGGCGTGTGCATTTTGCTGCCGTGGTCACATGATCACTTGTGACAGGGTTCATGAGGGGTCAAGTGGGGTCGTGAGTAGTATCCTGACATCCTGCCAGTCTAATCACCTGTTTATTTATTTAACAAGCAAACTCTGATCCAAACCGACCGCAGGACTGAGAGTGAGGACAAAGAGAAAAGTGAGAAAGTGAAAGTAAGAGGAAAGGTTGATTAAGGTTCAGCTTGACTGGGATTGATCTCCTGTAGGGACATGTATCCCATATTTAACAGTATCTTTGGTACAATATGCACAGCAGGCCTTGTTCACTCTTAAGGTTACATGTGTCTTTACATGTGTCAAACAAACTCATATCATACCAAAAATGCAATGAACTGAATGTGGATTTGAAATGTGTATAAAATGACCCAGAACATTTCCATCTGATTCAAAGGTGCAGCCATAAAAATAAAAAAAAATTATAAATATTTAAATATTTCTCTCAGTATAAACACGATTCATGAAAAAGGCACACATTTGAAACAATACCATAAGAAAAAGTAAATTTAAGCATTCAGGTAGAATGAAAAGGAAAGCGTGGCACAATAGTAGCGTAGCTTGTTGCTGCCCTCTTTTGGAAAGTACTGGAGCCAGTTTGACTGTACACTCAGCTTGTGTTTACCAGCCTTCACCACAGAGTGGAGACAGATTACAGCTGGAACACTGGAGACCTCTGACCAGTGAAGGATGGGAGTAGGATATGCACCAAGGCAATAGCAACATTTTTTAACCGGTGTATAATCATAATAATCAAATACAATTTAAAAGTTTCTTTTTTAATATATTTTGTAATGGACTATATGTCCCACTTTAACACCGCATCTCCATTTTAAGGCAAGACAATGCCATTTTAATACTTAATCCTAAAAGAAAAGGATTGTCATCTTTTATTTATATCACATCTGAAATCATTACTTCTTAAAACAAATTTTTACTGGTTTCTCCCTTGTTTGTTTAATTCTATATCTTTATAAGATATATCTAAGTAGACATATCTAAATCGTTATTTACTATAAAATGCAAGAGGTTCACTGCTTAGGTCACAACTCGGACAGCAGAAGATACTACGGCCTCGGTATTTTACTCTTTAGGCTGATGTGTTTAAGCAAACAAAGCCTTCATCAGAGCACAGCAGGAGCGATGTCATTCTTTTGATGTCATACGATCATTGCATGCAACTGTTTATTGCAAATTACCCCTTGTAGACCCCGGGGTGTGATCACTATGGTGGTGCTCTGAAAAACAAAACGGTCATTTGGGGGTGGGAGGCATTATCTCAGTTGACAGCACCTTGTAAGACACAAAAACACAGACCAGCAATGACCAATTTATCAGAGAGTCTGGAATCAACAATAAATAAATAAAAGTAATTAACTAATATGATAATAATACAAACATTCACTAATTGCTCAAATGTAATTCGCAGGAACAAAACACAATGTTTGTGGGTGTAATGCAAATAGAAACATTTGCAAGGCTGAGACACACTGGTAATATTTTCATCTCACTTGAATTTGAATATGCTAATACACGAAGCACAGATGCTTCCCCCACACAGTTTTAATATCGCACATACTTCTATGTTTCTACAAGACTTTGCATGAATAAAGTTCACATGAAGTATTGTTGGAGTGCAAATGAGAAGAACTACATCATCAGCCGTACCTGTTCATGTCATTTCCTGTAGGAGCATGACTGGGTGAGCAGGACACTGTGTGGCCGTTGTCAATAAATGGAAGTAAATATTGACCACAGTAACGTTTTACTTTGTGATAATCTACAAAGGTGATCAGGCTACACACACACACACACACACACACACACACACACACACACACACACAAACACATATTTGGGGGTGCAAACAGTGTAAATAAATGATAGTAAACATTCAGTGAGGTTTTCACCTGTAGCACAAACACAGCAACCTCATCCTTCAAAGTCACAACTTTATTAACATGGACACATTTTTATAGGGGGGAGTATAGAATTTAAACTTTAATCTGTTTTGATTCTGCATGTAAACTGTGTGTAATTCTGTCCTGTCTGAATTGAGCCCACATCATATTTGTTTCAAAGTGCTTCGGCCAGCAGCTTTTCTGTGTCCGAGTGACTTGTTGAATATTTTATTTCCAGCAGGTAGAGGGAAGGTCAGGTTACAGCAAGATGACTAACAGGAGCGCTCTAGAGAACTGCAGGCAGGGCTCCACCCACCAAACAGTAAAGGGATGGTGATGATACGCGAGAGGGCGCGCCTCATTGTGGGTCAGAGATGCTGTTAGGTGGAATACTTAATTCTCATTTCTCTCAGAGAGTGTCAGTGAGGTGCAAATGTTGGTAGCCAGAATTTATTTTTCCCTCAGGAGTTGGTAGAGACTGAAAACAGAGTGAACAGGAGGGGGAATATTGGGTTTACATTC
Source organism: Seriola lalandi dorsalis (assembly GCF_002814215.2). Taxonomy (NCBI): domain Eukaryota; kingdom Metazoa; phylum Chordata; class Actinopteri; order Carangiformes; family Carangidae; genus Seriola; species Seriola lalandi. The sequence goes on from NW_019524239.1 coordinate 404,772, forward strand.
TTCAGGTGACCAGAAATCCAAGTTTAAAATGTCTATATATGATTTTTAACCCGTTTAAAAGCCATTCATGGTTTCAAATCACACAAGTGTCATGTGGAAACTTTAAACTCCGGAGCACATACACTGAGAATGGACTTTTCATTGAAGTTGGACACATTTTGTGTCCAGAAAAGAAAAATATGTGCATATTCATAGATGTGGATTTCGATTAGAGAGGTCGAGCTGAAATAAAAAGGTCATCAGCAGCGTACATGCTAAGTTTTCATCACAACCCTCCAACCCGTCCTCTCTCAAGACCCTGCAATGGAGCAAAGACACCTCCTGACTGGCGTTAGCTCCTCCTACTTCTTGCACACCTGCATATAAGCTCACCTGTAGCAGCAGCAGCTCAGAGCCTCCTGCATTCCTCTGGATCCCACCCTGACTTTATCTGAAGTTAATCCTGGTAAGATAGATTTCCTTTTTTTTTTAAAAGAAATGTTCTTTTTTTTCCATCAGTTACAATTATTAAAATTGATTATTTAATTATTTTCAATAATTCAATTTGTCTTTTTAGTAAGTTAAATTAAGTTAGTTGAGATTATGAAAAAAATTAAGGATTTATCTAAATCAAAATTAAAATAGGATGAAAAAAGCTGCTACCAATAGCCTCAAGGAAATGACTCTTATTTTCTTGTTGACTTTCATTCAGAGTTGTCAGCACAACTACCTATCAACAATTGGTGGGATGATTTCTTTTCTTTTTAAAAAAAAAAATGAATTGAACAAAGTGCCTGCTTGTGAAACCGGAATTCACTCTGAAAATTTTCCCGATAATTTTCCCAAGCTCTATCTTCCATCGGAACAAGGAGCGTCTGTCTCCTGCTGGGTCCTTTGTAGTGTTGTGGGAACGATGTAGGAAGGATCAAGTGACAGAGAGACAGAGAGGTTCCCTTGACCGCTAATCTGCCACTGAAACCCTGCTGAGAAACACACAAAAGCAAGCATGCGCGAAACTTCACACACACACACACACACACACACGCACACGCACACATAGACAAAGATACCCTGTCCTGTACTATGTTTGACATTCAAACACCATCGTTCAGGAAGTAATGTGAACGCATGTTAAACTTATCGTCAACTGAGGTTGAAATAGGGGGAAAGAAAAGGATGTCACATAGTCACGATATCAATAAAATGTTCTTTGCATATAAAAAGAAACATTTATAAAATCCTAATTTTAGATTGCAGAATCCTTTAAACAACATTTAGCCAGAAATATTCAACAGTCTTCTTTATGAAGGCTATGGAGCCATGTTTCATCTTTTCTGTTTGTTTCTGTATGATGAATCCTCCTCTTAAATATAAAATGCATCTTATTATCATAGTAATAGACTACATGAGAGTGTCCTCAGTCCCGGTGAGAGGCTCTTCTTCGACCCGGGGTTGCGCTGTACTCATTTACATTTAGATTTTACACTGACTCGAGTTGAAGTTGTATTTGAGCAGAGCTGAGAATGGCAGACTGAAGTGACTCTGACCATAAAAGTATGGTTAGTATGAATGACCGGACTGGACTCGTTTCATCATTTCCAGTGGGCGTTCAGCTGTCTTGAATATTAGGCCCTACTTGTATTTCCATTAAGGTCTGGCCAAATACTAGAATAAAACACATTTGCTTAAGAGCCACAAAAGAGCTTTCACTGCAGCCAGATCTCATGTAACACTAGATTTAAATGACTGCAATAGGTCAAACAGTCTGGCTTTTGGAGTTGTGTATTTTCCTAGTGACATCCATCCACTCTCTTCTCAGAGAAATGGACCCGCAAGAGCTGGAATAGACGTAACATCTGTGATTGTGCTCTTGTTCTGTTTCTGTCTTCACACCTCGCCTCCATCTTGTCTCTCACAAGTTCACCAACACAACATTCCCAGTTTCCATGCATTGCTATCTGTTTTCTCTCCAGCCTTCACAGCCACCCATCATGGCCTCCAGCATGTCGGTGAGGAGTTTCTCTATGGGCCGTCAACCCTCCTTTTCCAGCCGTTCTCTGATGGACACCAGCCGCGCTCGCTCCCGTGCCTCAGTCTCTTTTGCGGCAGCCAGCCCGCTGACCCGTTCGGCTTCCATCAACCAGGACCTCAACGGGCCAATCAGCCTCCAGCTTAACGGTCTGCACGGCAACAGCACCAACGAGAAGGAAGCCATGCAGAGTCTCAACAACCGTCTGGCCAACTACCTGGACAAGGTTGGATACATTGCACAGTACCGCAGTGTTGGGATATTGGCCAGCAGCCAAATATGTGATGGGTGTATCTCAGCTTGGCAGCAATGCAGACAAGGAAATGATACTATTAGCAGCAAGCTGACATACTGTGAACATGATAGTCTTCTTGTGTCTCTCCAGGTGCGGTCACTGGAGCGCTCCAACGCAGACCTGGAGATGAAGATCAAGCAGCTGATGCTCGACCGCGTTCCCAAAGGTCGTGACCTTGATTCCATGATGGCTCAAGCTCATGCTGTTGAGCAAGAGGTGGGAGAAGAGGGAACATGCTGCCACGCAAACATACATTTTACACACAGGTCCATCTAGAGAGCCATATTACAAGTTCAGAGTTTCGTAAATGTCCATCAACAAAGCCCAAGGTTAAGACGACCTTGATGATTTTTACATAGACAAAACATTCATGCAAATGCGCCACGGGCCTCATTCCTTAGAGGCCGAATCGGACCCGCATTTGATCTTTGAGTTAATTCTGTACCAACAGGGTCAACACGAAGTTAATAATTATTTTAGCTATTTTGACTAAAGGGAAATAGTTAAAGTTTAATGAAGTTCAAATGTGTGTGAGCTTATTGGACAAGGACGCAAATCTTCAGATGTCTTTTCACCATTAGTAATTCCACAACATAAACACTCTGTTCCTGTCAGTTTACCAAATATAGTCAAAACACAATACATCACATGTAGAAGAATGTATCCATGTAATAGAGTTCAGCATGAAGGCAGACTTTAATGAAGGATGCTGGATCTCATAACCCTGTTACATGTTAATGTTTGTCAGGTGAGGAAGAAGACTCTGGAGAACGCTCGTCTCATGTTAGAGATTGATAACGCTAAACTGGCCGCCGATGACTTCAGAATCAAGTGAGTGATTGCTGATTACATTCTGGAGATGACAAACTCAAAGTGGTTTTGGTTGTTTGTCTTTCAAGATAAGACTTACCGAGACCTTTCGTGTTTAATCCATGTCTTTGATGAATGATTCAGTACATCTGTTTCCTGCTGTGGCTCACGCTGTGCATGTTTGTAATAACTGTCTGATATTTAATAACTAATATTTTTTAACATCTAATAATGTAATATTAGACTGATTTATTTAACGCAAATTCTGATTAATATTGGAAATTAATCATTGGGTTTGTACAGCTGCAAACATTCATTTCCAACGTTTTTCCTGTGTGCATAGTCATGTTCAAGTATTTAGACTAATTACTATGATGCTAAGAGACATGGACAGAACTACATCAACACAAATGTTTCTTTTCTTATATATGTGTTTACTTTCCATCTGCAGAGATATCTGCGCTTTAAAATATCTTCATATTGCAAAAGAAAAAAAGGAAGTAAATAAACACTGAGTATCATGTCTGCAGAGGTTTTGTGTAAACTTTGAGCTCCCTGTAATACACCATACTCTGCTATTCTTCCTGCCTTCACAAGGTGGGAGACTGAGCTGGTGATGTGTCAGTCTGTGGAGCGAGACTGTGTCGCTCTGAAAAAGGCCAAGACTGACCACGAGCAGATCATTGCCTCTCTGAGGGGAGATCTGGACAGCCTGAAGGAAGAACTTTACTTCCTCAAGAAAAACCATGAGGAGGTAAGTTTGTTTGTCACGTCTACTTCTCCGTTCTCTTTTTTTTTTTAAATACCTTTCATGGTTATTTTACCTCTCTGACATGTGACCTTTCATCTCATTTTCCATTTGGCGCTCTCTCTTATTCTCCAACCGGCTCTCACAAACAAGATGTTTGACCCAATTTGATGTACTCACAAGGTCTTTTTAGAAAGGAAGGAAAAGGACATTTAGGGAGGGAGAAGTGAGAGAGAGAAAGATAGGGAGAGAGAGAGAGAGATAGAGGGTGGTCCTCTGGTTACTACAGACAAAAGGAACAGGTAGATCTGGTTTCCCAAACCTGTTCTTTCTGTCCAATCAGCTGATCCAAGGCGCCGGACTAGTGTCCTCTGGGGGGGGAGAACAACTAAGATAAATTTACCCCCTCTCACCAAAGGAAGGCTAATCTCCCTAACACTGGAACAAGATTATACAGATCCAATTCAAACCTCAAAACACAAAACCATAACCGAGTGCAGATATTGAGAGTTAATTTAAACAAATGAGACTTGATTATTTTGCTGTATTTGAATCGTGTACTGCATTAGGCACAAAAATCATGTATATTAGTGATATATACTTATTTTAAATGTGATTGTTTGACTTCTGGATCCTTTCTGTTGTGAGGACAGCGGTGAGATGGCGGCTCAGTCTATTAAACTGACTCACTCTGGACTGTAGGTGCCTCCTTCATGCTCTCTCCTATGTCAATCCTACATGATAAAAAAAATACTGGCTTTTACTCCCACAGACAGAGAAAATCAGCATCTGTGGAGGTTAACTGTGAAACTAGATCATGCTGTTTTCTCTCGTACTTCCCCTTCCCAAGCAAGGATACAATCACTGTACTAAAGTAAATAATATCATTTAACTTAAATGTCCAAAACAGAGCCTGGAAAAGTGTATGAATCAAGAGCATTAATAGCAGCCTCATAGCATTAAAATAAACTGTATGTGACAAAACACAATGTCACAGAGAAGAGAGAGTGAAAGAGATCCACCATGAGCAGGAGTGTACCAGGTGTATGTATGCGGGTTGAAAGGTCGGGGGTAAGGCGAGCTCTGCCTCATCAACTATTGATGGAGAATGCCTGAATAATGAAGATGCCCTCACATCCTCTCTGCCGTCCTGTGGTGTAGGATTCACACAACTGTTCTTGGTTCCATATGTCGCCTGTTAACAGCAGACATATCTTGTGCACACAATTATATCCACACAAGTTCATTTAAAGATGACACAGTGCAACCATAATGTTCTTTTCATTCACAAATAAACACACACACACTGAGACAAAGCAACACAAAGTACATAAACTATGTCTCCTCCTGCAGGAAATTGAGCAGATGAAGTCTCGTATCGCCAGAGATGAGGTGAATGTGGAGGTGGACTCCGCCAGCGGGCCGGAGCTGGGCACTATTCTGTCTGACCTGCGTTCTCAGTATGAGGGGATTGTCAAGAAGAACAAGGAGCAGGCGGAGCAGTGGTACCGCAAGAAGGTGCGTACAGAAAGTGCAATCAAGTGGTTCCGTGAGCAGTCTGGATCAAATACTTCAGATGATGTTGAATGGCCAGAATAAAGTTAAGCAAAAGTCTCAAAAAAAAAAAAAAAAAGTGGTTGTGTGTGTTTTTTCCCTCTCCAGCTGGAGACGGTGCAGAACGAGGTGAAGGAGAGCAATGAGGCTCTGAGAGGAGCCCAGAGCGAGCTGATCGAGAGGCAGCGCTTCCTGCAGAGCCTGGAGGTGGAGCTGGAGAGTCTGCACAAGCAGGTGAGCTGCTACACCTTGGGGAACGTGACAAGAGGACCGAAACATCTCAAGAACGCGCAAGTTAGCCACATTAAATGACATACAGTCGCTGGGTTTAAAGGTAAAAGATTCCCACGCACAAAACAAATGTTTTTCGCATCTTTCGGCTGCATAAGAACTAAAAAGTTTGACATTGACATTTGGAACCTGAACCAAATGTATGTGGAGCCAGCAGGAACTGACTAGGGGAAATTCGTGTGTCCATTAGCTCACTGATGTACTCTCGCTACGGTCTCGTGAATGACGTCACACGCGACTACAGGTTTCGCTCGCGGTTAAATGTAAACAACAATGGCGACGATGTGACGGAATTTTAACTCATTTAAATTAAGAAAATATAGTGGAGAAAAAGTTCAATATTTTCCTCTGAGAAATGAAGTACAGCACAGGAAAATAGGAAGGAAGGGAAATCTTAACTTAAGGCATTTGTGCAATGGTTTAACTGACTTTAAGTGATTTCATCAATATAAGACCAAGATAAGGAGAAACCCTTAAATACTTAAGTGAGCATTTTAAGGAAACCTTATGGATGAAATTAAGGGTGTTTTGCAACTATTTTTATTTTAAGGAAACCTTAACTCAGACTATAATGTGCAATGGTTTAATTAACTTTAAGGGATTTCTTAAATATAAGACCAAACTAAGGAGAAAAGCTTAAATAGTGACTTAAACATTTTAAGGAAACTTTAACGTGTTTTGTGCTACAGTTTTTACTGTTTTGCTCTTATTTTGGTAAGTCTGCCAATAGTAACCCACAGACTGGACATTTCAGAACAATACTTTACTTTAATAACAAAATTTGAGCATTTAAAAAAGTGTTTACTGGTGATAAAATTAGTATTAGCAATAAAATGAAATATGTTTACCATTCTGCATCAGACATATCCAATAAAACAAATAAAACAAGATGTTTAGACCTGATATTGAATATTCTAGGAAACATCCACTGTATTTACACCAAAATTTTCATTTAAATGAGAAACACTAAGAAAACAGTGACATTCCTATTGTTATGGCCCCATGATTAGGGACCTTTATAAGAACCCCCCACCCCACCCCACCCCCCT